>NC_142955.1:21167913-21180413 GCF_046866305.1 Octopus bimaculoides | reverse complement strand
GTGAGACTGAACCTGGAACCATGTGGTTGGGAAGCAAACTGATTACCACACAGTCACAAAAATAGGATTTTTTAAATATACATCGAATGCCAATGGATGTCCTGTAAGAAAGAAATAGGAATCTAAATGGCCCACAAGCAAAAAAATAGTTCAGTAGCTAGAGAGATGAGGGTGGTACCTGGTCATTTGGTTAACTGCTGGATTGAGACTGACCAGGGGCTGCCCACACCACCACCACACCAGTGTAAGCTGTAATAACTCTGCCCCGAGGGGAGAGAGAATTACTGTGTTGTTGATCATATTGGGAGATGGAAAGCTTCAATAAACAGCTTATCCAGGAAAATCAGATACGTCTTCGTTTTTGGAAGCATTTTGAAGCTGAAGAAGATAGGAAGAGGAGGAGGAAGGGGAGGGGGAGGGGGAGGAGATTTGTTGTACCATCATTTGTGAGATGGAAGGGAGAAACACGGAGGAAGGTTTGGTGGAATAATTCTGCCTGAAGGAACAAGAATGGCATTGGGAGTTGCTTTGACAGCTAGGGCGTTGAACCCTAACCCTCATCTAGGTCCTGAAGAAGAAGAACAAGAAGAAGAAGGAAGAGGAGGAGGAGGAGAAAAAGAAGAAGGAAGAGGAGGAGGAGGAGAAAAAGAAGAAGGAAGAGGAGGAGGAGAAGAAGGAGGGGGAGGAGGAGTAAAAGGTAGAAGCTGAACAACAAAAGCAATTCGGCAGATGACACGAAGTGAGACCGGTCGCCCGGCGTTCGTTTTGCCACTTCACCGGCCTTGCAAGATAAAAGCGCCCTCTAGGGGTGTTCAGCTGATCAAAGAAGCAGGGGAAATAACCTCTGCACAGAGCCGCATCGCGGAACAGAAAAAGCGAGGGCACTCGGTGGAGATTGGGTCTGTTGCACGTTCCTTTAAAACAACTTTGATGTGAAAGGAATTATAATTATTAACTGTTCATTAAATCGCCCCCCCCCAGTATTTAAAGAACTTCATTTTATAAATTCCTTGGAGGATATATAAAAAAGAAAAAAAATCAGCCTCGGCTGATTTTAACTCGGAATGTTTAGAGCGGCGGAGCTAAAGATTTACTACATTTAATTTTAATATATTAATATAGTGGTTTTAATCTTAATCATCCATTGTAAGCAGCCCTTAGTGCGAAGACTTGTCGAAACGGGAAAGGAAAGAAGGAAAAACAAACAAACCGGCCCAGCTGTTCAGAAAGTTGGGCTGGAGATGTTCACGAATTGCAGTGACGCCGGACGAACCACGTGGGAATTCTCATAGCAGACCTTTCTCTCTTTCTCTATCTATCTATCTATTTATCTATCTATCTATCCATCTGTCTCTATCTGTCTGTCTATCTATCCATCTGTCTCTCTATCTCTATCTGTCTGTCTACCTGTCTATCTACCTGTCTGTCTCTCTCTTTCTCTCTCCCTGTCCCTTTTTTGTGGAATCCTGCTTTATGCATCCCGTTTAATCCCTAATCTTTTTGATGTTTTGGAATTTTCAGGAAATTTTTGTGAATTTGTATTTACACAGGAATTTAAAAAACTATGAAAAAGAATAAAAAAATTAATTTTCCGAAATTAAAAAAAAAACAATTTTTTTTTTTTTGGTTAATTTTTTTGAATTTTCCTTTTCGCATCACACTTTAAAATACGGACATTTGACCATTAAAGAACGGAATGGAAAAACTTCAATACACAGACTGACAACCAAACGAAGAGGGGTGGGTATCAAGTGGTCATAAGACGTGCTAAAAATAACAGCTAAACAAGCCTTAAATCATATTTCGTGTGCAAGATTCTTGATGTGGATACGTGTGTTGAAAGAAATACAATTAAACCATGGGAAAATAAATGGAAGTGGAGAGACAAGTTACTGAAGAGACTGCAAGAGTGCAATGAAATGATTTAACAAAAAACTATATACTGTTTATAAATTAATAAAGGACTGAACCAGTGCGTGTGTTTATTATCGGCCTAATGCCTCTCCCAAGGTTTAATTGTAAGCCTTAAATCACGCACCCCAAATTTCTGTTTTTGTTTTTGGATAATCATATGAACGAACTCCCGTGTGGAGAATACAAATTCGCAAAAATCTGAAATTTCCCCCAAAATAAAGAAGATACGAGGGTTTAATACGGGGTGCTTTAAGCAAACTTCCACCCTCTTTCTTCTGTTCTACCATTTCTTCCCTTTCAAGAACTTCTTTCTTCTCTCACAACCACCAAACTATTTCATGTACACACGCACCTTCTTTTATTTCACTGGGACCTCAGCCAGGCTGGGCAGCGATTCGGACGGCTTTCTTTTCTTTTTTTAGTCGAATGAATCGAGCCCAGGACCTATGGGTTTTTTTTTTTTAATGGTTGGTACAAGGCTGTTGTGTTCTTTTGTTGAACGGCAAAGTTTCGGTGACATAAACAAACCAACACCTCTTGTCACGCAGTGGCAGGGGATAAATAGAAACACATTAAGACACAAGTGTGTGCGTGTATATTCTTTTCTTTTATTTGTTTCGGTCATTTGACTGCGGCCATGCTGGAGCACCCGCCTTTAGTCGAACAAATAGACCCCAGGACTTATTCTTTTTAAGCCTAGTACTTATTCTATCGTTCTCTTTTGCCGAACCTCTAGGTTACGGGGACGTGAACACACATACGACGGGCTTCTTTCAGTTTCTGTCTACCAAATCCACTCACAAGGCTTTGGTCAGCCCGAGGCTATAGTAGAAGGCACTTGTCCAAGGTCTCATGCAGTAGGACTGAACCCGGAATCATGTGGTTGGTAAGCAAGCTACTTAGCACAGACGCACTCCTGCGCCTCTTTATTTATATATATATATCATCATCATCATCATCGTTTAACGTCCGCTTTCCATGCTGGCATGGGCTGGACGATTTGACTGAGGACTGGTGAACCAGATGGGTGCACCAGGTTCCAATCTGATCTGGCAAAGTTTCTACAGCTGGATGCCCTTCATATATATATATATATATCTTTTACTCTTTTACTTGTTTCAGTCTTTTGACTGTGGCCATGCTGGAGCACCGCCTTTAGTCGAGCAAATCGACCCCAGGACTTATTCTTTGGAAGCCTAGTACTTATTCTTTCGGTCTCTTTTGCCGAACCGCTAAGTTACAGGGACATAAACGCACCAGCATCGGTTGTCAAGCGATGTTTGGGGGACAAACACATACATATATACGACAGGCTGCTTTCAGTTTCTGTCTACTAAATCCACTCACAAGGCATTGGTCGGCCCGAGGCTATAGTAGAAGACACTTGCCCAAGATGCCACGCAGTGGGACTGAACCCGGGACCATGTGGTTGGTAAGCAAGCTACTTACCACACAGCCACTCCTACGCCTACATATATATATATATATATTTATGAAGGGTGTATGAAAAATCTTGAGCCTCCAAAAAACAAAATGTGGTACAAGATTTCAAGGCTGAAAGGCTCAAAACTTGTCATACATCCTTCGTATATCTCCTCATCATCATCGTTTAATGCCTCATCCACCATACTCCCCAGACCTCTCGCCTACCGACTACTACTTTTTCAAGCATCTCGACAACTTCCTGCGTGAGAAATGCTTCAAAAACCAAGACGATGCCAAACACGCCTTCAACGACTTCATCGCCACCAGAATGCAGGATTTTTATGCTACTGGCAGAAATAAACTTGTTTCGCGTCGGCAAAAGTGTGTTGATTCTGATGGTGTTTATTTCGATTAACAAAGTTTTGTTTGAGCCGAGATATGTGCATCTGAATTTAAAGGTTAAAAACCTGCAAGAACTTTCTCGACAACACAATAAAAGGGGTTGGTGGGAAAACTCATTTAAATAAAAGGAGTCTTTGGTAGTGAAAAGGCTGGGACACGCTGATATAGCTTTCAGGAAATAATTATGTGTACATCTGAATTTAAAGGTTAAAAGCCACAAGAACTTCCTTGACAACGTAATAAAAAAGGTTGGTGGGAAAACTCATTTAAATAAAAGGGGTCTTTGGTAGTGAAAAGGCTGGGACACGCTGATATAGCTTTCAGAAAATAAATATAAATATGTGCATCTGAATACCTATATACATACACATTCCCCCTCCCCATTTTGTGATTGAGGAGGGATTTTTGAAAAACTGGACCTGCTGACCGTCATTCAGAGTTGATACTGCTCTCAGTGCCCCCGTGGGAGCCCCTCCACGGACACACTAGAAAAGGGAGACTGAGGATGACCTATGTTGATGCCCGAAGGACTGACACAGGACATGGCAGCAATGGTGAAGGACAAGGACCACTGGAGGGAACTTGTCCCCGGATCTTGGGAATCTTACCCTCCCGAGATTGAACATACAATGGCTGCACAACGAAATATGGTTTCCCTGCAAGCAATTAATACACACGTATCGGTTGCCAGGAATGGGTTTGATATCTAAATCTCTGCATTTAAGCAATCAATATGCCTGGATGGTGAAAGGGTTGACCGAAGAAAGAGCAGGCACTTCTGAAAGTTGTTTAGACATCCGTTACCTATTTTTTCTACCTTCAATTGCATTGTTTACATATATGTCTTCATATATGAAATATCATAACTTTCATTGCTGGCTCTAAATTCTCTAAAACATTTCATTGAGATGCACTGATAGAAGACAAGAAGAAGCTTTAATGGATCCAGCAGTTCAGTCAGTGATATACTGCTCTTATCTGTAGTTGTGCACAGATGAGATATTTCAGTTCCTGAAAGAGGCAAAATATTTGGTCATTGCTTCACTGAATGTCATCCCTTGGATGCAGTAGTGGCTCATAAATAAAATTATTTGAGGTGCTGCTTCAGAAAATTTTTAGCTGTTCTTTTAATATTGTGCAAAAGGAAACAAATATATAAAAAGAATATTTATACATAAACTTGATCAGTTTGTGTTTTAGCCACTGGTGGGTAGTGTGTTTAATTTCTTCACTGGACACTGCTGCAAATTCCCCCTTGGTTTTTCAAAAATCCCTCCTCAATCACAAAATATGTTGGAAAAATTTGCTCTATTTTCAAATCCTGGAAGCAGGATAATAATCTAATTCTACACTGTATCTAACATGTTTCTAAGCACAACACAGGGCGGAGTCAAAAGAAACTCTTTCACCAGCACACCAAGGTCGGCACTGCATGAACGACAGTACTGTCTCTCCCTAGTGTGAAGCTTCCTATCTCGGACATGTGAACATGCACACAACAGCCAAACACTACTTCACTGGAACTGTGAAGCACACAATTCCATGCAAGGATTTTTGTATTTTTTTTTTATAAACTAAGGGATGGCTACAGACATTAAACTTAAGGATTATATAATGTATAAGTATAAAGAAAGAATTAAAGAAAAGAAAGACTCATTATATTGAATGCTATTGATAATATCGAGTGGAAATAGGGGGTGCTGCAGTTCTGCAGTTCCTGTACATGAGCCACCACTGCTTGTATGGTATTTTTACCATTAGGTGTGTGTGTGTGTGTGTAGTATTTCCATAATATACATTAGTTTTTTTTTTTTTTGGTGGGGGGGGGATGCATTTATATTCAGTGGTCAAAGAACCATTCTGCTGTGGCACAAGATAGCAGGGTTGAACTGGGTGAGGAATTATGTTCACAATGCAACAGGGCCTCCATACTGGTGCATTGTATCCCATGCAATCCACCAGTAGACATGTGTGCATGTATGTACGTTTGTGTGTGTGTTTCTATGTGTATATATGCGTATGTTTGCATTGTGTATGTGTATATAACACTGCTTGTATGTGTTCGTGTGCGTTTGTATGCGAATGTGTGTCTAGGTATGTACTTGTATATGTATGTGTGTGTATTTATGTGTAAATGCGTATGTGCATTAATGTATGTATGTATGTATGTGTGTGTGTGTGTGTGTTGCAAGAACCTTCACCTGGCATTCTGTAACCATAAAACCCAGATCACCGATAATGCTGGGAGACTGTCTGCTAAATCCGGACTGACCTAGCGTTCGGCAACAAGAGCAAAAACAACCACCACCATCATCACCATCATCATCATCACCATTATCACCATCATCATCACCATCATCATCATCATTGCAGCAATCATTAACACTAACACTATTATTTTTCGTTGACTACCACCACCACTACTACCACCACCACCACCACCACCACGAACCACCTTCCCTACTACAATTATCACGGGATCCTCTACGCAGTCTTCTGATTGCTAGAAATAGCAGCCAAATCTCCCACTAGATGATGTCGATCTCGTGGACGGGCACTCGTTATTGTGTAGTCTCCGAGACACTACAAAAAAAAAGAAAAATCGAGGTGATCTGTGCTGGAGCGCTTTTGATCATAGGTTTAATCGACCAGGTAGGTCTTACCTGGGGTTAAAGAGCCAACTGTTGGAGAATGACAGCGAATCAAGCGGGCGATGACGTCACCTGACGTCACCTGACGTCACTGCTCATAAGCATAAGAGTTGTCCGTCAGACTTCGTGTCAAGCCGTCAGATTTCGTGTAAATTCGTCGCCGTGCGCGTAACTACGACTTGCCATGTGCGTTGACATTTGCACACATACACATACGCACACACACACACACACACGCGCTGACAGTGACAAACGCAGACATGCAAACACGCACACACATAGTAATGCTCACACACACAAACTGACGCGCGCGCGTTGCAAACAATATGCACGTGAGGGTAAATATACATACATGAGCACATACATGCACATATGTGTGTGTGCGCGCGCGCTAGTATGCGTATATATCAATTAGCATAATCTACACACATACACACGCATTCATAAAAGTGCAGACATGTCTAACCGTTTCTCTCTTTCATCCACCTCTTTTTCTTTCTTTCTTTCTGTACATATATATGTATAATATTAGATGTATACAATACTCTTAAGGAGTTCCTGGTTCAGTCCCACTGCGTCTTCTACTATAGCTTTGGGCCAACCAAAGCCTTTGGGAGTGGATCTGGTAAACGGAAACTGAAAGAAGCCCATCGTATATATGTATGTGTTTGTGTGTCTGTGTCTGTCCCCGTAACCTAGCGGTTCGGCAAAAGTTACTGATAGAATAAGTTCTAGGCTTATAAAGAATAAGTCCTGGGATCAATTTGCTCATCTAAAAGTGGTGCTACAGCATGGTCACAATCAAATGACTGAAACAGGTAAAAGAGTAAGTGTGTGTGTGTGTATACACAGACAAATATATGTGCATAATACACACACACATACACATACATGCGAGGGGTGTTGGAGAGTTCCTGGCCTTTGGAGGCCCAACCTTCTGTGTTCTATCACAGCACTTAGAATAACCAAAGGACCACTGCAATAAGTGTGTGAACTTGAGAGGGAAAGATGTTGAATAGAATCATAATTAACTGATCCTCCTGTATTTTCTTTTACCGCGAGTCAGGAACTTTCCAACACCCCACCTCACATGTGTATATATATATATATATATATATATATATATACACTGTTGTGGTTGGGGAGAGTCATTCTCTTTTATTGCCTTTTAATTTAACACACTCATCGATAGGATAAGTAAGTACTAGGCTTACAAAGAATAAGTCCTGGGTCGATTTGTTTGACAAAAGGCAGTGCTCCAGTATGGCCGCAGTCAAATGACTAAAACAAATAAAAGAATATATATATATATGAAATACACTTTATTGAAATAAAACAGTTTCCCCCAAATTCTCCATATTTATAGAAACTGACTCACACAAACATACGCACACGCATATACATACTCTCACAGACACAAATATTTTACCCAAACACCCTCATAAACACTCTCATACATTCACATACAAACATACATATTGACCCTTTCACTAAAGATACAATAAATTTCTTCAAATTCATTGGCTGACCCAAGCAATTTTGCATAAAGGGTTTTTTTTCATTTGATATCTGGTGTTGCTAAAGTGTAGAAGGTATGTTTTTTTTTTTTTTGAAAGACCATGTAGGTTTTTTTAAAAAGCTTCAGGGAGACTACCTTTAGCAAATGTTGCAGTATAGAATGTGGCCTCTGGAGTGCAGGCCCCACTTTGGCATGGGGCTTGATTGGGAGTAATTGGTCCAATCAGCTTAACGTTAGCCCTGAGGAGACTCTGACAGAAAACCTGCATCTCTGATAATATTTGATGATGTAGATTAAATCTTCTTTACGAGTTTATGTTGTCCACGTTCAGAAAGTTGGATTGGATTTGTGCAAATCCTTCCCCCACTAAAAAAAAAAAATCATTATGCACAGACATCACTTGAGAAAAAAACAACTAAGACATATTGCAAAAATGGCTGGTCACAGCCTTTGCATGTGTGGGACTTTTGATTGGGTGATGGCAATACTCGAACATGAGGTTTCAGCCATCCTGTATGTATGCAATCCTTGAGACATTATTAAGGTTTGAACAGAAAGAATACAATAATGAGAAGTTAGACGAAAGCAGAGACCTTTGGAAATATGCTGTGCGTGAGAAGACCCAGCAAGCCAAATGAGACCTAAATCCAAGGCCTCTGCCAGGGGTGCAGCCAGCGCACTTATGCACACCTTCCTAAACTCCGGTTGCAAAGACCTGTTGGGGCAAGCGAAAGCAAAATTGTGATGGCACCTTCCTGGCACTTGTGCCTGTGGCATGTGTAAAGACATTCGAGCAAGATCGTTGCCAGTGCTGCTGGACTGGCTCCTGTGCAGGTGTCACATAAAATACACCATTTTGAGCGTGGCCGTTGCCAGTACCGCCTGACTGGCCTTCGTGCCGGTGGCACGTAAAAGCACCTACTACACTCTCAGAGTGGTTGGCGTTAGGAAGGGCATCCAGCTGTAGAAACTCTGCCAAATCAGATTGGAGCCTGGTGCAGCCATCTGGTTTCACCAGTCCTCAGTCAAATCGTCCAACCCATGCTAGCATGGAAGGCGGACGTTAAACAATGATGATGATGATACATACACACACACGTCCGTACATATATATGTATGTATGTATAGATGAAAACAGAAAGAAAGCAAAGACCTAATTGTTTCCATATCTGCTCCCCTGGATTCGTCTTGTGGCCACTCTTTACCCCGTGGAATTGGTGCCTCGTAAAGACATTAGAGTCTAAGTTCGAATCATTCGAACGCTACTAAGTGTTTTCTATTCTGAGAATCTCTGGATCTCTCATCTGTTGACTCTATGCACACAGCACTTCATTTCACATTGCTCCACTCGACTCAGCTGCAAAAAGTGAGTTAATCCTGCGAGGGACTGGGGTCCTGTCCAGGTGGGGAATATGTAGTTGAAATTTATCAGAAAACAAAAGACGAGGACAGGTGTAACTAGATCTGGTAGAAATAACAGCCAAATTTCCCTCAAATCTCAACTGTCTTGTGTATGTATATATCTAAATATGAACCAATGCGGGAGACCTCTGCATGGTAACTAGACCTGGTAGAAATGACAGCCAAATCTCCCTCAAATCACACCCTACTGTCTTATCTATGTATATATGTATGTATGAGCCAATGAGGGAGGCCTCTACATGGCAGCTAGACCTGCTAGAAATAGCAGCCAAATCTCCCTCAAATCACACCCTACTGTCTTATCTATGTATATATGTATGTATGAGCCAATGAGGGAGGCCTCTACACAGTAGCTGGACCTTCTAGAAATAGCAGCCAAATCTCCCTCAAATCACACCCTACTGTCTTATCTATGTATATATGTATGTATGAGCCAATGAGGGAGGCCTCTACATGGTAGCTGGACCTGCTAGAAATAGCAGCCAAATCTCCCTCAAATCACACCCTACTGTCTTATCTATGTATATATGTATGTATGAGCCAATGAGGGAGGCCTCTACATGGTAGCTGGACCTTCTAGAAATAGCAGCCAAATCTCCCTCAAATCACACCCTACTGTCTTATCTATGTATATATGTATGTATGAGCCAATGAGGGAGGCCTCTACATGGCAGCTAGACCTGCTAGAAATAGCAACCAAATCTCCCTCAAATCACACCCTACTGTCTTATCTATGTATATATGTATGTATGAGCCAATGAGGGAGGCCTCTACATGGTAGCTGGACCTGCTAGAAATAGCAGCCAAATCTCCCTCAAATCACACCCTACTGTCTTATCTATGTATATATGTATGTATGAGCCAATGAGGGAGGCCTCTACATGGTAGCTGGACCTGCTAGAAATAGCAACCAAATCTCCCTCAAATCACACCCTATTCTCTTATCTATGTATATATGTATGTATGAGCCAATGAGGGAGACCACTCCATGGTAGTTAGACCAGGTAGAAACAGCAGATAAATCTCCCTCAGATCACACCTTGTCTTATGTATGTATATATATGTTTATGCTTGTATAAGCCATTGAGGGAGATTCCTCTGCGGTAGCTAAGGCTGTTAGAAATAGCAGCCAAATCTCCCGCAAACCACATTCTACTTTCTTATGTATGTATAAGTGCATGCTTGAGCTAATGATGGAAACCTGTACCCGGTAGCTAGTCCAGGTAGAAATAGCAGCCAAATCTCCCTCAGATGACACCCTATGCATGTATATATGTCTGAGCCAATGAGGGAGACCTCTAGATGGTAGCTAGACTTGGTAGAAATAGCAGCCAAATCTCCTTCTAATCACACCTAACTGTCTTATGTATGTGTATATTGAATATGCAACAACCATCACCTCCACCACCTCCACCAGCTGTATTCCATAGCTATAAACTAACCTTTAAGTAGTTACTTGGCTTGCACAAAACAGCAGCAAAATATTCCTTAAATTGCACCCATAATATAGTGTTTCTGAAGGACATGTTTCGTGGTGCCCCCTTGAAATAAGGATTAATAGTTGTGGCTGGTGCATCTGTGATGGTTGGTGTGCTCAGTTCTGGTTGACCTGGGGCTAAACGACTACAGGTGCCAAACACCACGTGACTTCACTGTCACGTGACCTGCTGTTTGGGCAAACCAGTGTGTAGTGCTCTGGCATCAACTGTAGCTTCCCCGCCGCCCCACCCTGCCACCTCATCTCGCCTTCCTTTGACTATTGCCTCCTCCTTCACACACACACACACACACACACACACACACACACACACACAGATACAGACACACACATGCAGACAGACACACGCATACATACACAGACGCACACATACATACATACAGACAGACACACACACAAATACACACACACACTTACACACATACACACAGACACACACATACACACACACATACACAGACAAACACACACACACATACACAGACACACACACATACACACACAGATACATACACAGACACACACACAGACACATACAGACACACAGACACGCACCATGCCTTAGTCTTTCTCTTTCTTCCCCTCCTCTTCATCTCTATGTCTGTCTGTCTGTCCCTCTGCTACTCTTTCTCTCTCTTTCTTTTCCTCCCCCTCCCTCTCTCTTTTACACATGCACACACACACACTCTTACCTTCCCTTCCTCCCTCCCTCCTACCTCTCCCCTTTCCCCCTCACTCACATTCCCATACACACAGACTCCCAGCCTCTCACTCACCCCACTCTCTCTCTCATACACTGCTTTTACTTCTCTCCTCTCACCACTCCTCGAATACATTGTTCTCCTCCCCTCTAACTCCCTCTCACCATCTCTTGGTTTCTATCACAGAGACACAAACATACATACAGTCTTTTATGTTATTGTATGGGCATATACACACATATACATGTATATATACATACATACCTACATATATATATATATATATGTACATATACATACATACATACGTATATATATATATATATATATATATATGTATATATACATACATACGTATACATATATATATATATATATATATATATATATATATATATATATATATATATATATATATATATATATATATATGTATATATATATATATTCACGTGCACAATCAAAAATATATGCATGTATGTTTTTGTATATGTTTATACACACACACACACACACACACACACACATATAATGTATATATATGTATGAAAATATATATATATATATATATAGGTGTATAGATTTGGCACAGTAAATAGGAGATACACGCATATAGTGATTATAATATACGTGTGTGTGTGTGTGTGTGTATTTATGTGTATATATATGTATGTGTATATATATGTATATATATATATATTTATATTATATATATGTATATATATGTATATATATGTATGTATATATATATATATACATGTGCATATATACACATGTATTCATGATGTACACTTGCACACACACAACACACACACATACAAGCACACACACACACACTCACACATATGCGTACCTGTTATCTCACCTATAACATGTGCAAACACAGACACACACACACACAGACACACACATAAACACACACACAGATACAGAACCAAACAGACACACAGACACATGCTGTGACGTCA
>NC_142955.1:21160413-21162913 GCF_046866305.1 Octopus bimaculoides | reverse complement strand
TGAAAGCCAGACAACTGGTGCTCTGGCAACGATCACGCTCAGACGGTGCTCTTAGTGATCTACTGGTACAGGTGCCATCACGATTTCGCTTTCATATATACATATATATATATATGTATTGGCGGGGTGCTGTAAAGTTACTGGCTTTAAGGGTATTGCAATATACCTAGTTAGAGGCCCTACCATCCAAGTTCTTTTTACAAGGCATAGAATAATTGAAGGACCGCTGCAATAAGGGCGTGAATTTGAGGGGAGGGGAATTATGTTGAATAAAATCAAAATTAACTGATCTCCCCAAGTCAGGAAATTTCCAATCCCACCCGCTTATATATATATATATATATATATATATATATATATACACGAGGGGTTTTTATAAATTACCTGGCTTTAAGGGTATTGAAAAAGGCCTAGTTGGAGGCCTGACCTTCTGAGTTCTTTTACAGGGCTAAGAAAGACTGAAGGACCCCTGCAATAAGTGTGTGAATCTGAAAGGGGAATATGTTGGATAAAATCATAATTAACTGATCCTCCTGTATTTTCTTTTACCCAAAGCCAGGAGCTTTTCAGCAACCCCTTACACACACACACACATGAAGGTTTGTTGAGAAGTTCCTGGCTTTACGGCAGTGGTTCCCACACTGGGGTCCGCGGAGCCCTGGTGGTCTGAAAAGGTAGTACTTGGGGTTTGTGAACAAAAATTCAAAATTTCATATATATATAAGGATTAGCATATTAAAAGGGGACAGTGGGAAAACACATTTAAATAAAAGAGGTCCTTGGTAGTAAAAAGGTTGGGAAGTACTGCTTTAAGGGGGTATCACGAAAGGCCTGGTTGTAGGCTCAACCTTCCGAATTCTTTTACAGAGTTCAGAAAACCTGAAGGACCGCTGCAATAAGTGTGTGAATCTGAGAGGAGAACGTGTTGAATAAAATCATAATTAACTGATCGTCCTGTGTTTTCTCTTAAAGCCAGGAACTTTTTCAGCATCTCATGGTTTATATATATATATATATATATATCATGGCGGGCTCTGTTTATGTACAAACGTGGTATATAAATGCACTGTCAGGGACGAGAACAAACTAGATAGGTTTTATATAGGAAGCATGAAAAACTTTAAGGCTAGATATAGAGCGCATATGAGTTTGTTTTCAATTGAAAAATACCGTAACTCTTCCACACTCACCTCTTATCTACATGACCCCAAGAAGAAGAATATAAAGTACTCTCTTGAATGGTCTATTATATCAAGAGCCTCCTACTTTAAGGCAAATATTAGTAAATGTTCTGTATGTATTAGGGAATCCCTTGCGATACTCAGGTCTTTTGGACCAAAAACCTTAAATAAATTCACCGAGGTAATCCCCTTCTGCAACCATAAGTTTTCCTCCACCTTCTTAAAACTGTATAGAAATAAAAATATAAAAACAATAGATAATAACAAGTATAATAGTTTATGTTAGAGTGATTTGAAACCTTGAAGATTGGTTTTGATACTGCAGCCTGTTTGACTATTCTATAATAGCTCTCTTTTTTCTTTTTTTTTTTAAAAATCTTTCCATTATTTGAATGGACTTGTCTAGGGCTGGTCCATATTGACTATATATATTTGCTCTTTTATAAAAATTATTTTTCTTTTTGTCCATGTAGTGACATTTGTATGTAAGTTTACCTTGACGAGGGGCGGGGTCATCACCAGTTTGCACTCTATTGTGTTTAGAATACTGTGGTGTAACCCCAAAATGGCCATAGGTTTTTGTACCCTGTTGAGTGCTGTAATTGTATTTTGACCCATGTGTTGTGAACTTTTGAACATGGTGAGTGAAATTTTACATGTTTTACCTGCTGATACCTGTTGTTCACTCTTGGATATACCTAACTGGTGTGGACTTACCTATTGGTGTCTACTGGTTTTGAGTTGTAAAATGTGCCCGAGGGAGATGAAGAACCTTGAGCTTTAATTCTAAATGGTGTTAAATCATTTCTGTCCTTGATTTTTAACCGATGGACTACTTTGTGGTACTTCATTTCTTTATTTTATTTTATTTTATCTAATATCGACCTCTATTATATATTTGAAATTTTTATTCCTTTTATTCGTATTAATTTTAACTTGCATGAATTGATATTTACGTGTATTGTATTATACCTTTAACTCAATTTTTTTCATTTGTATGTTATTGGTTGAAACAATATATTCGTGTATAAAATTTTAAACTACATGTTCTATTTCTTGCATCTTACTTCTTATATATTTCTTATTCTTTTATTTCTTATTTCTTCTTATGTGATATCTTCTTGTTCCTTATGTTAGACGGATTATGTTGTATATCTTATATATGTTCATTGAGCGGGTGTGATATGTTGAGTCGTTAACCCAGCGTTTTTATTCTATAACTAATATTTTATATATATATATATACATATATAGGTGCAGGAGTGGCTGTGTGGTAAATAGCTTGCTTACCAACCACATGGTTCCGGGTTCAGTCCCAC
>NC_142955.1:21152913-21155413 GCF_046866305.1 Octopus bimaculoides | reverse complement strand
TGTATATCGTTTAATATACACTCACAGCCTTCATATATATTTATACACACTAACATATATATACATATACATACTTATACATACATACATACATACATATATATATGTATATATATGTATATATACGTATATATATACATATATATATATATATATATATATATACAAATGCATGTATATAGATATAATTGGGTGTATATATATATATATTTATACATATATGTATGTAGTTAAGTACGCACATCAGTCTGTGTGTACAACAACCAGCATGAATAGTTGTATAATATTTACAGTAAAATTGAAAAAAAAAAAAACAAAGAAAAAAAAGCAACATGCCCAAAATAACATGTACAGTATATATAGATGGCATGCTAGGTAAGTCAAGTGTGTATATACATACAAATATTATACATAAATATATATATAGGTATATACATATATACATATAAAATTATGTGTGTATATATACATATATATATGTATATGCACACACATAAATACACACACATACACATAGATATACATACGTATGTATATGTATATATATATATATATATATACATACGTATGTATATGTATATATATATATATATATATATATATACACAATCAGCAGGATGCATAAAACATGGCCATCATAGCATGTATACCTCAAGTATTGTGAATATACACACTCAGGCGTTCCTCTGAGTATATATAGAAAGATGTTTAAGTAGGACGTAAGGGAGTACGTATATGTGTGTGTGCGTGTGCCTGTACCTCTGTATGTGTATGTGTGTGTGTGTGTGTCTGCATGTGTGTGTGTGTCTGCGTGTGTGTGTGCTCTGCTTTTTGTTTACTGTTGATATTTTGAATTATTCGCATGCACACACACACACACACACTCACAGAACCATCCTTATACACATACATGCATTTACATACATACATATATATATATATATATATATATATATATACATATATATTTTTTTAAGTTTCACTACTCATAATGCACAAGTGATGGAGGTGATCATGATGGTGATGATGATGATGATGACAATGATGGTGATGATGTTGATGATGATGAGAGGCAGTAAGAGGAAGAGAAGCTGAAGAGAGAGGGAGGGAGGGAAAGGGAAGAGGAGGATGAGGTGCTCTGTTTAGACAACAGAAATTTTCCAAGACGATCGTTAGTGGTGTGGGTCAAGTGACCACTTAGAAGCCGCCCCCCCCCTCACTGGTTCATGTGATCCCTAATTTAAAGAAAGGAGGGAGTTTGTTGAGGGAGAAAGCTAGTTATATTGCGGGTCCCTATTTGACAATATTTCCAACACACACACATATATATATATATGTATATATATATGTATGTATATATGTATGTATTTATGTATGTGCATATGCATTTATGTATGTATATGTGTGTGTGTATGTATGTATGTATGTGTATATGCATTTATATATGTATGTATGTTGAGTAGAAGACAATATGTTATCCGTCTCAACAAATGGTAAAATAAATTCGCCAGAGAGAAAGATTTTGAGGAACAACTTCAGAATCATCACAGAGAAGGATTTCATTCTATCTCTCACGGTTCCAATGTTTGGATTTCCTGAGGAACAGAAAAATCGAAGACCTTTAACCCCTAACATCCCTGCAAAGAAACTCAGTGAAGGAAATTTTAACTATAATGGAACAGTTTAGTTCCACCTGCACAATTAGTTTCATTTGAGCAAGTGCAGTTGGATGAAAACTCTTTATTCCAGGTGCCAGTATGCTTCAAGGGTCACGAGGAGTCAATACACATGGCTTCAGGCTCTTCTTCTCAATGTCTTTACAGCAGAACAGCCCCACTCACTGGTGAGGACGCTCCCACCTACAGGATTAACTGACTGGTATTTGCCCCCAAGACTGTTCAGGGATTATCACTTCTCCAGCCAGGTTTAATCATTCCTATTCTGCTGTATCCATTGACTACCCCCCTCTCTCTTTCCTTCTCTCTCCCTCTCCAAATGTTGTCTGGATCTCTTTCAAGATGGTGTTTCTTTGACGATGCTCAATGCCACCATCCCAGGCTGACCCCAATAAGACCTCTTCATCTAATTTCTACAGGGGAAAATGTACAGCGCTACAGTCTGTCTATTCAGGCTTATCTATGGACTCTGTCCACCATACTGACTTCTCTACCAGATAAGAATGATTCTAAGCAAAGTTTATTATTCCTTTAAATAACTACATCACCATACAAACGCACACACACACACTCATTATATATATATAAATATATATAACTATAAATGTATATGTATATATATGTGTGTGTGTGTGTGTGTGTTTATATATATATATATACATATAATTTTCACATACATAAAAATATCTAAAGATATGAACAAATATATATATATATTTGTCTATATATTTATGTGTATATATATCTATATATATATATATGCATATCTATCTATCTATTTATCTATATACATATATGTGCAGGAGTGGCTGTGTGGTAAGTGC
>NC_142955.1:21132913-21145413 GCF_046866305.1 Octopus bimaculoides | reverse complement strand
GATTGAAAGGTAAAGGGAAAGAGAGAGAGAGAGAGGGGGGGAAGAGGAGTGTGAGAGGAGGAATAGGAGTGAGAGGACGAGACTGAGGGGTGGAAAGTGGGAGGGAGAGGGAAGAGAGAGATAGAGAGAGAGGAGACACGGAGAGAGAGTAACAGGAGAGGGAAGGGAGACTAAAGGAGAAAGAGTAAGCGGAAGAGAATGGTAGGTTGAGGGGAGGCAGTCAAAGCAAGCATGAGTGTTGAGTGTAAGATTTGAGTGTGGATACTGAATGTGAAAGAGTGACATTTGAGCAGAGGTAATGAGAATGAGCACTGAATATGAGTGAATATGAGTTCCAGACTGAGCGTAAGGATGTAGGTAAGAATTGAGCATGAATAATGAGTGTGAATATTGAGTGTAAGTGTTGAGTGTGATTAATGTGAGTGAGTGTTGAGAGTAATTTTTTTCTGAGCATTGAGTATGTGTAATGCTGAGCTATGGCAAGAAAAATATGAAATATCCGTCACAATATTAAGGTGTGATGTGAAGCTACAGCTGGGGCGGGAGCACACCTGAACTACCAGATGTTTGAATTTGTTTTGATGAATGAATTGCTATACATACATTACACACACACACACATATATATATACACATACATACGCACACACCTTTATATACGTATATAGATATGTATATTTATATTTATATATCTATATATACGTTTATATACATATACATTCATATATGCATACAAATGTACACACATATGTATATATATATATATTTATAAATATATACATATTTATGTGTATATATATATATATATATATCATAAATATATATATGTATATACATATATATATATATATATATATGCATATATATATATACATTTGTATATATAAATGTATATATATATATATATGCATATATATATGTATAGATATACATAAATATGTATATATATACATATATATTCATATATATGCATACACACGCACATACACACACACACACACACACACACACACACACACACAATGTATACTTACACTTACGCACACACACTCTTGTAAAACATCACCGCTTCTGCAGGGATACTCCAAAGAACAACCCTGAGCCAATCATAGCCCCCAATCCCTAGCCCCCACAAACAGAACGCAGAATCCTTCTCACCCCCCCCCCCCCAACCTTGCTGCTCAGAAGCATAAATGGCCAAATTAGCGCAAGTGGGATTTAAGATGTATGTGTGTGTGGGTATGTTCATACACTCGTACATATATATATATATGCATTATATATGCATATATATATGTATAATGTATGTGACTGTGTGTATGTATATGCGTGTGTGTGTGTGTGTGTGTGTGTATGTTTGTGTGTGTGTGTGTGTAAGTGTTTTTCCTTATTTTTGGTAAATGGTGTTGTCATGGAAATGAATCAGTGAAGAAGCTGAGTTTAAAAATAAAACAACAACAAAAAAAAAAGGAAAAAAATATCCATCTCGTCAAATCTGCTCCCCAACATATAAAGAAAATGGATGGGCGGGATGAGGTTGGATGGGAGGAAGAGTGGTGCATACAACAAAAGCAAAGACAGTGACAATGACACAAAGAGGATGACGATGATGAAGATGATGATGATGATGATGAGGAGGAGGAGAAAGCCAAAGGATGTCAGGAAGAGCATTCAACAGTAAAAACTCAACAAAAATTACTTTAATTAATTAGGCAGTGGGTATTGTTATTGATGTGACTGAAGAGGATATAATAGCCTGGAAACAATTAGAAATAGCAATGTTGCTATATATATATATATATATATGTGCTGTTTTTGTATTTGTGGGTTAGTCAAGTGACCATTGGTTTCATGTCAGGAGAGTTGTCGCATAACACTTAACAATCCTCGATCCTATCACATGCAGTGCTGATGATCCTCTCCATTTTGGATGAAAACATGATATTTATTCACCAATGCAGGGTTGAACACTCATTCTCACTGTTCGATATCAATGTGCATGTGTGTGTGTGTGTGTGTGTATATATATATATGTGTGTGTGTGTGTGTGTGTGTGTGTGTTTGTTTGTTTGTATGTGTGTGTGTGTATATATATATATATATATACATACATATGTGTATGTGCATGTTTGTGTATGTATATATATATGTATACAGAGGGGTGTTTGTGTACATATACATGTATGTGTGTGATATATTGGTTTCAAATTTTGGCACAAAGCCAGCATTTTCAGTGGGGGGGGGGCAGAGAAAGTCGACCACGTCCACCCCAATGCTTAACTGGTCCTCATTTTTTCACACCCAACAGGACGAAAGGCAAAGTCAGCCTTGACGGAATTTGAACTCAGAACGTGATGACAGATGAAACGTTGGAGTAGTTTGCTTGGCGTGCTAGCAATTCTACCTGCTTGCCATCTTTGTTCCAGCACACGATCTTAGATCACGTCACTTGCTATGCAAGTACATCTCCATTAATATATATATATATATATATATATATATATATATATATTATGATTGACCGTTGACTGAACACTATTCAATTTCTTTTTTCTCCGTGTTTTTCTCCTTGTCTCCGTATTCTTTCTGTTGAAGAGCGTAGCTCGAAACGTCAAAGACTTTCCGTATTCCCGAGCGTCATACTAATATATCCTTTTGTTATTTACACCACCTGTCCTCGTCTGTTGTTATTATTTGTATATTCTCCCATATATATATATATATATATATATATATATATATATACACATATATATATATATATATATATATATATATATGTATGTGTGTGTGTAGTTATATGCATGTATATATATATGTGTGTGTAAATACATATGTGTCAGTATATATGTATAATCTTTTCCTG
Source organism: Octopus bimaculoides (assembly GCF_046866305.1). NCBI lineage: Eukaryota > Metazoa > Mollusca > Cephalopoda > Octopoda > Octopodidae > Octopus > Octopus bimaculoides. Next base: position 21,142,547 of record NC_142955.1, on the reverse strand, counting down.
TTTTATGCCTTTACCGGGTGGATTTGATACATAACAAAAAAAAAAAGCTTCGCTTCGCTTTCATCTGAGATCCTGAAAATATCAACAGTCTATAGATTAGTGTGTGTGTATATATATATATATATATATATATATATATATATATATATATATATATATACATATATATACATATATATATATATATATATATATATACACATTATTATTATTTGTATGTATGTATATATATATATATACATACAGATGAGCAGTCTTTCACAAAGGTAAAAAAAAAAGCAATTTTGAAAAAAGTAATGTACACATTTGTATATGTATACATAGTTCATTATATCACTTTCGATAAATAATTAAGTATTTATATACAAACATACACACGCACACACACACACACTTTTATATATATGTGTGTGGGTATGTATGGCTATAACATTAATATGATGCAAATTTGGTAACAAACAATTATATATATTTATATACACACTCTTATATACATAGATATGATCAAATAAATAAATAAATAAATAAAAATATATATGCATAAATATATATGTGTATATGCTCATACATTATATATACATACATACATATATATATATATATATATATATATATATATATATATATATAGTATGTATGTTTATATGTATACACACATATATGTATATATGTATTCACATAAACAATCAAAAGAATTGTTTTAAAAATTTAATATGTATATCATATATATACATATATACATAGAAAAAATATATAAAACAAATATATACTAACATACAAGCAGTTATATATACACATATATATATGTATATATATATATATATATATATATTTCTCATATATGTGTACACATATACATATGTATATATATGTATATGTATGTATATATATATATATATATATATATATATATGTATATATATATATATATATACACATACATATATGTGTATATGTATGTATGTATATACATTTGTTATTATTGTAGCGGAAAAGACAGCGTTTTCTTTTTTGTTGCTGGTTAATTTATAACGTTATTATTATTATCATCATAATTGTTATTTTTATTATTATTATTATTATTAGTATTATTACTATTATTATAACATAATTTTTTTCATCTCTCCCTCTATTTGTCTCTCTGTCTCTCTGTCTGTCTTTCTCTCTCTGCCTCAATATCTTTCCTGGACAAGATATGTCTCAAATTTCATGGATTGTACATAAAAAGAAGTCATTTAACAACACATTTTTTAATACACACACACACACACACAAAATGAAAGAACACAAAGACCCAACGGAAAGTGAACCGGGTAGGTTAGGTTTATGCTGAGGGAGAATTAGAAAAAGTATTTTATAATTTGAGCATCGACTCGTCTACAGATACATGCAAACACACATGCATGATCCCCATCCCCACTTATATAGTCTTTCCAGCTAAAGAGCTTTGGCCATGCTGGGGCACAGCTGTTAGCTCTGCTACACTTTCACCACTTGGAAACTCCTGATGTGTTGTGATCGAGGGAATCTCATGTTGCTGCTGTCATATTTGCTTCTTGCCTTGAGGTAGGTTCATTCAGAACTCTTGACTGGAAGGGATCCAGTTTTCTTTGAACGACACCTACGTCCATCCCACTCAGGCCTCAGGCTTTTTGGGAGGATACACACACATACATATGTGTATATATATATTTATAATGTGTGTATATATATATATATATATATATATATATATATGTGTGTGTGTGTGTGTATGTGTATATATGTATGTATATATATATATATATATATATGTATACATGTATATATATATATATATATATATATATATATATATATATACATATATATATAAGTTTAGAAGTTGGCTTGTAATGGAATAAAACTACTGGTTACACTCAGAGTCCAAGAAGTTCCTGTGTGTGAATTTGCTTTGTCTTAAGTGGATAAACTGATCAGTAATAAAGCCTGTTCGTTCCCTGTTTTCATATCAATTATGTTCAATTAAAAGAGAAGACCTATTGTATCATAGCATCTGGTAGCCGATGCCTGAAGTGGAGCTTTGGAAAGCACACTGTAAGGTATCACCCAGGTAATATTAAATCCTTGTTGCTGCTTAACCCTCGGTTAACACTGATTGTGTGGTCCTGCAGTGAGTCTCGCCCATCTGTGACCATCCGATCATCTCCTGAAGACCTTCACTCTCTAAACGTTTGACCGCCTTCAGTTTGTCAAGAGCAGTTTTAGCTGCTATTTCTAGTATCTCCATTTCCACATTTGCATGAATGACTTCCAAAGGGAAAATTTCCAATGGCCACCACCCATGAACTTTACTTTACCACCTTTCCACAATGACATGCAACTCTTCTGCCTCCACAATATTTTATTAGTTTCATAGCCACAGGCGTGCCTATGAAACTGGCTTCCTCATCCAGTCATTATGATCCATATGAGGATGAAAAAGTGGAAATTAAATTTTTACTACTACTACTACTATCATTATTATTATTATTATTATTACACACACACACACACAAACACACGTATATATGTACAAATGTATTTGTATGCCAGATTTGTGCGTCTGTAAGCAGATGTGCTTTTGACATGTGTGCGTGAGGATTATGGATACTTTAGGGTAGAAGTGGAGGGAAAGGTTTATAAACTCATTCACATCTGCGCAGAAATGTGTGCAGGTATACAAACATGCTTAGGCAAGTCTACTTCTATCTATCTATCTAAAAATCAAAATAAGCAACACGGATTTTAAAGATGATTGCAGTACGCACGTTTCATGCTACTCCATTTATTTAAGTAATGCGAGCATTACATTAAATGCAATATGTAGAGCAATCTTCAGCTGCAATCATCTTTAAAAATCCGTGTTGCTTATTTTGATTTTTTGATCACCTCGTTTTTTGGAATGGTTTTTTTGTATAATACCATACCATACTATATTCTGGTGCCTAAACATAAGTACCATATTCAATTTTGAATCTAGATCTAAACCTTTTATCTATCTATCTATCCATACATACATACATACACTCATAAATATATACATTTACCATTTGCATCAACTGTCTCTTGCTGCTTAGTGAATTCCACTTAAGAACGGGGTTATATAGTTACACCACACACACACACACAATCATACACAAAATCATACAAGCACACACACATATAGTGCATACATATATATACATGAATAAAAAATATCTTAATAGGTATATATATATATACACAATCATACGTACATATATATATATATATATATATATATATATATATATATATATATATATGGATATGTATATATTTAAAGAGTAGAAACACATGCTCTGCAAAAAAAACCCAGTAATAATGAGAGAGAGAGAGAGAGAGAGTGAGAGAGAAAGAGGAAGCGAGGGAGAGAGAGCGAGAGAGAGAGAGAGAGAGAGAGAGAGAGAGAGAGAATGACTGAAAATATATAAAATTAATTTAAAAATGACGCACACCATTTTGTCTTGTTGAAAGTCAATGGACGTCATTCCTAAAAAATCACAACATGGTTTGTAAGACAGTGCGTTCACTGCTTATCATTTCCTTTGTGTGCGTGTAGGAGCACAAATTCATGTTAACATTTGATCAAATATATATATTAATATATATATATATATGTGTGTATATATATATATTCATTTTTGTGGTTAGATATATACATATGTATGTATATATATAAATATAGACATATATATATATATATATATATATATATATATATATATATATATATATATGCCTAATCTTCTTGTTCTTTGGAATTAAAAATAATTAAAAAAATTGAGTCATAATTGATTCCCCCCTCCCCTACCCCAAAATTTAGGGGGGACATTTTTTTTTTTTTCCCAAGGATAACTGGGTAAGCAAGAAACTTGTTGTTTCATGGTTGTGGCGTTACAGTTTCAATTTACGATTGTGGCGGTGAGGTGATGATAAAATCAAATGTCAAAGGTCAAATGTTATATATCAAATATCAAATTTTAAAATGTCAATCAGATAAATAATTTCCTTTCTGGTTGTTTTTTTAATAGTTTTTTTTTCTTTATAATTTTTTGGTTTTAATTTAAAATTTGTATCACTTTCACTTCATTTATATATATATTTCATATATGTATATATGTATATATGTATATATTTCATATATGTATATATATATATATATATATATATATATATATATGTTTACACACACATATCTATACACACACACATACGTATATATACATATAAATATATATATGTACACTATATATATATATATATATATATATATATATATATATATATATATATACATATATATATAATTAAATAGTTTATCTTAAAATTTTTTGTTATATGTATTGTTCTCAGTCATTGATATATATATATATATTATATATGCATATATATACATATATATATATACATATATACACAATGGATAAAAATCTGTAACATATATACATACACAGAGACATGTATGTATTTGAACACACACACACGCATGCATATATATGCGTAGGTGTATATATATTTATATATACACACACGTGTGTGTATGTGTGTGCATGCGTATGTGTGTGTGTGTGTGTGTGTGTAAATATACTGATATTCAAAAGTCGTTAGAACGTTTTTTGTTGATTTTTTTTTGGCAACAGAGATTGATTAATCATATAAATGGTGTTAGGAATGACAATTACAAGGTGGTGGTGGTGGTGGCGTTGGTGGTCAATAGGTGTGGCGTTGATAACTGGAGGGAGGTAATAGAGGTCAGTGGTTGTTGTGGTTGTTGTTGTTGTGGCAATGGTGGTGGTGGTTATGTTTTGTTTTGTTCATCAGTAGAAGGATCTATATACATACACACATACACACACACACACACACACACACACACACACACACACACACACACACACAATCCAATTGCTGAAGGTGATTTCATGCATGGAAGATTTTTCCATCATGTCACAAAAAAAAAAGGAAAAAATGCAAAAAAAAAAAAAAAGAAAAATCTCACAAGAAAAATGATCTAAGCCCATTTGATTTTTTTTTCCTACAATCACATGGAATGGTAAGCAGGATAGGCAAGTTTGGAATGGTGAAAATGGTATGATATGTTGTGAAATGTCAGTGTGATTCTAGCAAAGAATCAACTCAAAGAACCACGCCATGCTGTTTTTTTTTTTTTTTCCTTCAAATTGGTAAAAAATTTTGGATGATATTCATTCACAAATTGTTGGTTTTTCAAAGGAAAGTGAACATTTAGATGAAAACAAACAAACCAACAAACATTGTTTCATGTCGTGGCACCAAGGGGTGAGCATTGTCTCCCCGTGTGCCTCTCCCTCAATATTTCTTTCCACATTAGACGCAGCGCCAAATATTGTTATGATGTCTTCAACATTTATAAATTTTCTTCATTTTATTTTGTTATTTTCCTCATGATTTTATTTTCTTTCTTCCTGGAATTTTCTTCTTTTTCTCCTTTCCTTCTTTGAAATTTATGAAAGTTCTTCCTTCAGAAACATCATGATGGTATTTTTTCGGTCGAAATGCCAAGAGGCAGTAAAACTCAGACAAGAGCTTTCAGTGTTTTGTCTCTGGCTACATGGATACTTGCAGGTGAGGATCTTGACAAAGGCTCTACGAAAGGCCGTATTAAACATGGTATAGATGAGAGGGTTTGCCAGAGATGCAATATAACCCATCCACAAGAAAATTGACATCATTTCCGGAGTGATTTTTGACATACAGTCTTTGCAGGTGGCCGACAAGATATTTACAATGAAGAATGGTGTCCACAAAACGACAAAAACAGCGAAGATGATGCCCAAGACTTTGAGGGCCTTTTTTTCATTGCTGGCTGTTTTGTTGCTGAGTAAATGCCGGAATGCTTTCTGAATTTTCGGTTTCTTGTTTGCCCTCATTATGTGTTCTTTGATGAAGTTGCGGAAAGTTCTCTTCATTGTGTGATAATCTTGCTTGCAGTTCTTGTTCATTGTCCCGACTGGAGCATTATAAGCAACCAGTTGTTGACCTTCAGGAATTTCGGGACATTCTTCAGGTGTTGTACAACCAACTTTACTTGTTTCCGTGGCCACATTAACTGTTGTTTTCACTATTCTGACACTTTCACCTTTCACCGAAATAGGTTCATCCATTGAGGTTACAGCATTCTGTTTGGCCAGCATAACTGGCCGGCAATAAGATGCTTCAGCTCCGACCTCCATCTGGTCTTCAGTTTCGTTCTGGCTTTCATTACCCAAGAAATTGATGCCGGTTTCATCTTGGATGTGGAAATAGCTTTGATTGAAGTCCATGTTGATGATGTTGTTATTGAGGCCATGGTAACTGTGGTGCAGAGGATGCTTGAAAAGTGAAGAAGTTTTCCAATGGTTGATGTCCATAATCTGGGAGTAGGACTTTGAGCTGTACAATGGCTGTGGCTTTGGTTCTTCTTTCACCTGGTCAGCAGATGGCACTCGTTCAAAGTGAACTTTAGAGCAGCGTCGCTTCTGCAGGGGGAGCTGTAGGCTCTTGCGTCGCATCTTTTTGTTGTCAATAAGAGCAGGAATAGATTCAGCAGCATTTGCCTGGGTTGCATTGGTGCCCTGTTCAGAGCCAAGTGTGCAGGTTGTGATGGTGGTCTGAGCTGAGTCAAATGAATTTCGAACGCTATCACATTGGGTCCAGTTGGCACGGGAAGTCTTTGTATCCTGCTGTTGGTTTTGTACAGATGGCGCTCCCTCTCCCCCAGCTTGTCCAATCTCACTGATTCCAATAATGTGCGTATCAGGTCCATCAGTTTCAGACAATACTGCTCGGTTTCGATTTTCGGCAGTGCCGTCCCCTTGTGACCTTGATATTATGGAAACATCCTTTTTCACAGAACCGTTGCTCTTAACAGCCGGCCTCCGATCAAACTTTTCAATGCTTTTCATCAAGTTCTGGTTATCCCACAAGATCTGGATGGTGAGGGCATAGGTGACAATCATGATCAGGAGAGGAATATAGAAGGCAAATACAGACCCGTATATGACAAAAGTGGGCAGGGTTGGCAGACAGCTGCCATTGTTGTATACTGTCCGTGTGTCCAGCAAACCGTTGATGCTCATTGGACAGCTGATTGCTATGGAGACGAACCACACAAATAGGATTTTCACACACACCATATGCTTGGTCTTGTTGCGGCCGTACCGCATTGGGTATTTCAGGGTGAAGAATCGATCCATGGACATGGTTGACATATGCCAGATGGATGCTGTACACATGAGAACATCTGTGGTGATCCAAAAGAGACAGACGTGTGGATTCATCGGGAAAAATCCTGTTGTGAGATGAGAAGAAAAGAGAAAGAAAGAGAATATGAATATACACCCAACACAAATAGACATATATGAGCATATATACACCCAACACAATATGCATATGAGCATATATACACCGAACAATATACATAAATGAGCATATATACATCCAGTGCAATACACATATATATGAACATATACAAACCTAAACCAATATACATATATGTTCATATATATGAATCTATGATCGGAACCATTCCACCCATTACACCTAATTTTCGGAATATGAAGAGCTACAGCATCTAGTGAGCGTTTTCCTTTATTTAAGATGAGAGTAGTGTGAGTTGGGGATGTATATATATATATATATATATATATATATATATATATATACATACACACACATATATATGTGGCAAGTGGAGTTAATGGTTTACTTCATGGTTTACAATTGTTTCATCAACTTCAATTGACCAATCAAACATCATGTCTGTGGACATTGATGATAATGAAGAATTAGTCAGGCTTATTGTGTATGGCATATTATGTAACAACACCAGTAATTGGTTCTTCAGAACCCTATGAATACATGCACACACACATATACATACATACATGTATATATATACGTGTGTATATATATATATATATATATATATATATGTGCATATATATATATGTATGTGCATATATATATATATATATATATATATATATATACACACACATTATCTGAAATGTATAATATTAAATATCCATCATGGCTGATCTTACTAATTGGCTTGGTGTAAATGGAGTTGTATAACAATCCGATTATATAACTTTACACTCATCAGAGTTAGCTGATATGGAAGAGAATATGGCACTCACATGAGTGTGTGTGTGTGTGTATATATATATATATATATATATATATATATATATATATATATATATATTCTTTTACTTGTTTCAATCATTTGACTGTGGCCATGCTGGAGCACTGCCTTGACCATATATATATATTTATGTTTGTAAGTGTGTGTGTATGTGTGTGTGATGTCATATCCTTCAATGGGTTAGGGTGTGATTTGAGGGACATTTGGATACTGTTTCCAACAGACTCAGTGACAAAGTAGAAACACGTGTGTTCTTACCGTAAATTTCGACAATCATCCCAAGCGGCATCACCAAAATGGAGACGAGGAAATCTGCAATAGCCAGAGACATAAGGAAGTAGTTGGTCATATTCTGTAGCCTTCGTTCCCAGCAGACCGCCATGCAGACGAGCAGGTTACCCGATGCAGCACAGATGATCACAAAAACTAGTGATAACATACCCCATCGCATGCTGACCGGTGGTGGGTTTTCTGTGGACACAGACATCTCTCCATCCAATGAGCTCATGTTAGCCATTATCATAGTCAACAAGGACGAAGATGATGAAGAAACTAAAGACATCGTGTTCATGTCTTTGCTGGAATTCCACATTAATGAATTACTTGAGGTGTTGACTACTGAAGGGATCATAGCTGAGATGGTGTTGAATTAATTATATATATTAATTTCTTTTTCTTTTCCTTTTTTTTTTTTTATAGTTTTATAATTTTCGAAAAAATATCAAATTTTTTTTTCTTCGAAGAAAATTTCAAATAGACTTTCGAGAGATCAAGAAAAAAGATTCAAGGGCAAAATCGGAAAGAAATTTCATAAGGAATTCAGGAGAATTTTGGAATTTTGTTTTTTTTTTCTTCTCAGAGGACTGATAAAAATGGAAGTTCCAAGCAAAATTGAAGAAAAATCATTTTACAGAAATCTCAGAGAAGATTCATGAAAAAAGAAAGAAAGAAAAGAAGAAAATGATGATGAGTTAAAGAGAAAGGGGTTTTTAAAGGAAATTCTTTGAGGTATCAAAGGTTTAAAAGGTTATTTTGTTCTTCTCTTTTTAAACTGGTTTTTTTTTCTTTCTTTTTGATCAACTTTTGATGTCTTTTTCTTTGTCTTTCTTGAAGTTTTCTTCAGCAGCAGTTATAGCAGTAATCTACAGAATTACTATCTTCCTTCTCTGGTTGTTACAAATATATATATATACACACATATGTATATTTATATATTCCTATATCTATGTAATATAGTGTGGCGTCTGTTGTGGTATTATTATTATTATTATTATTATTATTATTATTATTAGTTGTAGAACTAGTAGTAATATTAATAATGGACGTTGTGACAGAAATGTTTTTTGTACAGTTTTTTTTTATTATTATTCCTTCCGGTTTCTTTTTTCTCTTTTTTTTTCGAGACAAACACAAAACAATGATGCT
>NC_142955.1:21118086-21122413 GCF_046866305.1 Octopus bimaculoides | reverse complement strand
TATGTATATGTATATATAATATGTATATATATATATATAATATGTATATGTATATATAATATGTATATATATATATATATATGTATATATGTATATATATATGTATGTATATATATATGTATATATATATATATATATGTATATATGTATATATATAATGTATGTATATATATATGTATATATATATATATGTATGTATGTATGTATTATATATATATATGTATGTATATATATATATATGTATATATATCATATATATGTATGTATATATATATATATATTGTATGTATATATATATGTATGTATATATATATATATGTATGTATATATATATATATGTATATATATATGTATGTATGTATGTATATATATATATATATATGTATGTATATATATATATATGTATATATATATATGTATGTATATATATATATGTATGTATGTATGTATATATATATATGTATGTATATGTATATATACAGACACACACACACACACACACACACACACACACATATATATACACGTGTATATCTATACATGCATACGTACGTCCATGGGTATGTACATAAATTTATATACATATATATTTGCGTTGTATCTGTGCATGTGTGTGTGTGTGTGTGTGTGGATATATGGACAGACAGACAAAAAGATAGACATGTAGACAGACACTCAGGCTGACAGACTGATTGATTAATAGATGGATGTGTAGATAGATAAGATTGATAGGAAAATAGATGGACAGACTGAGAGACAGACAGATATGTATGTATGTATGTATCCTAAATATATATATATATATATATATATATATATATATATATATATATATATATATATACATATATATATATATATATAGAGAGAGAGAGATCGGTAGATAGATCGATGGGCAGATAGATCGATTGATAGATAGAAAGATAGATAGGTGAAGAGAGAGAGAGAGAAACTTTTAACTGCCAGCAAACGAATCTTCTCTGCGATGCATATCGATCCGGCATTCGTTTCACAGGCTCCTAAATCATTCTCTTTTCTCTCCTTTCTGTCTCTCTCTCTACCTCTCACTCTGTCCCGTGTGTGTGTGTTTTCTTCCTGTCTTCTTCTCTCTTTGTATGCAGCGACAGATAGCCTCACCACCACCATCACCGCCATCTCCCTGTCACACACACGCCTGTTGACACTGGCGTTGACAAACGGTCGCTCGCCTCTTTTCTGACTTCTCATAGTTACAAGGGCTTCTACATGGCAGCTAGATTTGTTAATAAGCAGCCAAGTCGCACTCAAATCTCACCTCAACCAATGAGGGAGATATCTCTGCGGCTTCGTAGCTAGACTTGTTAGAAATAGCAGCCAAATCTCATGAATGTATGAATGTTCTCTTCTGGTCTTAATTATCCAAATTCTTCCTCTGAAGAAGGAGCTGGTTTCCAACAAACATTCAAAGCTCCGTCGCTGGAATGTAATTAACAAAAACAATGTCACATTTTAAACTTGAAGAAAGTCTTGCATATTTTTACTGTTCCACTTACAGATTGTATTTGTTAAGTGCAAGTTAGTTGGTTGAATTAGCTTATTCAGATTGTCACTTAGGCATTTACCCACGAAGTCAAGTGCACCCGTTATTATTGGTATAAAGATGACCTGCGGGCAGAGGTTGGAGGTTTCGAAGCAGTTGTCCGTAGTTATCTTCTCTGACTTTGACAAAGAAATATTCACGTCAGCAGAGCAGCTGAACTCTATGAGAGTACATACAGTTTCTTATCTGTCCCAATCAACAATATCCGACCTGTTATCCTTACACCAAGCAGATGTTTCGATGGCAATCTTTCTACCGCATTCCTTGAGTTGATCTGTGCGTATGTCTTCAATAATAGAGGAATTCTCTATGGCTAACTGATAATCTCGTTTCTGATGTCTTCCACAGAAATATGACATAATCTATATTTTCTGTTGCATCTTGGAACTCCAAGAGCTTCACTATCTCTTTTGTTTATAAGTTTTTTTCGTCGCAATCTCCTGTTCTTGGATTGCAAATGCATAGCCTTCGAAGCGTGATGTGACGTAGCAGTCACGAGTCCAAGAGAAGCTTCGCTTCATGTCGATGTTACCGTCTTCTTCAAGTCTTCGAGAAACACACCTATGCATGGTCCTTTTTTTTTTTCGGTATGCTCAGCGTTTCACATCCAGGTTTTCTTAGTCCGGTTCTTTTGGCGTTGTATGGGAGGTCATCGGGTAGAGAGTGTTTCCTTCTTGAGGAGTCCTGCTGCCGACATGTCTGATATTGTTCTCTTCACTTTCCAGCAGGAAGTTAATGAATTTGTTATTGCTGCCGTTGTTTAGCGATTACTGTGTGAGCGAGACTAGCGACATTCAAAGGCTTTCTGCAGATCTCAAGTCTCTACTTCCTTCATCTCTGCGGAAATTTCCGGCTGGTTTTAAGTCTTTTGCGGGTTTTCCCGTCTATGGAGTGGATTTCTTCTACACATCCGCCGAGGTCGACATTGCCTCTCATCCTTTCGAGGTCGATAAATTAAGTACCAGTTGCGTACTGGGTCGATCTAATCGACTGGCCCCTCCCCCAAAATTTCGGGCCTTGTGCCTAGCTTAGAAAAGGATATGTAATAACGAGATTCGAAGAGAAATGCGTTAGGGGGTAATTAATAATCGTTAATATCATATAGGATGCGTTCTTAATCACAAAAGATGTTGACTGCTGTGCGAAGGATGATGGTGGAATGAGAGTTATTGAGAAGTTGAGTGACATTATCGTTTGTTTTATAGCTATCAATCGATGCTTCAAGGATGTAGAATTTATCCAAAATTCTTTCATGTTTATGGTGCATCATCTTTTTACACAGCTCAGAACAGAATTCGAAGACATTGTAAACTCGTCTTGTAATGTTTGTTACATTCACATTTAAGGTTGTTAAGAGCAAAAACTTGCAGTCCTTCCTCTAAAAGTCCCAACGCTTTAATAATATTCTTTACAGTTAATTTACGTAGAATTTCCGCGTTCTCATCTATACTCTCAGCTACCTCTTTTTTCAATAGTCTCTAACTGTTGTATTCTTCTTCTCGTCAGCTGCTTTCATATGTTTTTGGCAAGTTCTTCTCAAGTAACGTACCTTGAAGTTAGCTATCACACATTGACCTATTGACTGGAGCGAAGAGGCCAGATTTGTTGGAAAGTAATGCTTTGTTAGAAATATTGTCTAAATCATTCTACCAAAAGAATCTTAGTCATCCATGCCGTTTTAGTTTAACGCCAAATCAGGGACAAATTAAACTTTGCGTAGTCTTTGAAAGTGATCCATGTGTAAAGTCTTTAATTTCATATTACTTGTGGCGTTTCATACGGACAAGTTCTTCCTCGTACTTTGTAAGAAACACACACATACACACTATGTAAGTACATCTCCGTAAAAATATTATTATAGTTATAATAAATGTATTATTATAATTGGTGGAGGGCAGCGGTCTCGCGGTCATAGGATCGCGGTTTCGATTCTCAGACCGGGCGTTGTGAGTGTTTATTGAGCGAAAACACCTAAAGCCACTTGCACGTTAATTTCACGAGCAGGCTATTCCGTTGATCGGATCAACTGGAACCCTCGACGTCGTAAGCGACGGAGTGCCAGCAACAAAACAATTATATATCATACGTATTAATATATCTCCGCATCCATCCCCGTCCCCTATTTATATCACAAAAACAAAAACACTAGTAAAAAGCTATCAATGGTCCACAAATACATTAAAAATGAAAAACAAAAAAAAAAGTAAGAATAAAAAGATTGCAGAGAATAGAGTGGAACCGCGGTTTGCGAATTTAATTAATTCCTGGAGGCCGTTCGTCACTCGAAGTGTTCATAAACCGAAACTATTTTTCCCATATGAAATTCAAGAGGTGGGAGGCACGGCGAATTCGAGCATGGATGAGCACTCGAGAACTCCCAGACATCAACTAACGCTCTTCTGCTGATACTTTCAGTTTGTCACAAACCGTTGTTGCTGGCTTGCATGTTCGTTACTCGAAACACCGTTTGTCACCCGAAATGTTCGTAAACCGAAACTATTATTTCCAGAGGAAATTGAAGAGAAGGCAAGCGAATTCGAGCAAGGATGTGCACTAATCAAATGCTAGACAACAACTGACGCTCTACTACTGCTGATACTTCCTGTTTGTCACCAGCCGTTGTTGCCGTCTTGTGTGTTCGTTACTCGAGACACCGTTCGGAAAATTGTTCGTAAACCGATTTGCTAAAAGTGAGAAGCGTTCCTAAACCAACTTCTGTTGTACTTCTGTCGCTGACTCTTGCTCTAT
>NC_142955.1:21028086-21113086 GCF_046866305.1 Octopus bimaculoides | reverse complement strand
GCCAAATTTAAAACCGACTCCATGAATCCTTTGAAGTAATCGATGCACTCCCGTACGCTAATCAGCCTACGTCCACCTTTATCTCTCTTCATGTAGAGCCTGTGTACATTTGACTTAGGGCGGAGGTCACCATGCATTGTCATTGTCTTTCTTGGTCAATCTCCGCTTGTGTCCATCTCAGGATGGGTGCACTACAGGGGACTACAGCAACAGCCCATATGTTGATGGCAGTCACAAGGTTCCTTGAGTTGAGCTTTGATTTCAAGAGAAGATTTCAACACCAAAGTTGGAAAAGGACGGCAAAGTGGGAAGTACGTGGGAAGATTCGGGCTCAGCGAGAGGAATCCGTGATGAGAGCATTTGATCGCCATGACAGGGTCGGAAGGGTTGTTCAAAAAAAGGACCGGTGACAGATGGACCTGGATCGCCCCAAACGCAAGGGACCGAAATGAGATCGACTACGTCCAGGTCGATAAAAGGTGTATTCGACGAGATGTCTCTGTAGTTGCTCCGTTTAATACAATAAGTAACCATCGCTTTGTGCAGTCGAAGATTGTGTTGGGTGAGAGAAGGGATAAAAAAGGGAAGCAGTTTCCGTTGAGGAAAACAACGTGTTAAGGGCCATGAAGGAAGGACAGCTGGGGGGGGGGGGCATGGGGATAGAGTCCTGGGATCAGCTTGAGGAGACAGATATATAATGGTGTGTACTATATCTGTATACAAACATACATACATACACACACACAAACTCACAAACATACAGACATTCAAACATACATACATACAAACATACATACATACACACATACACACATACATACAAATACCAACGTATGTACCAACACATATCTATATCTATGCCCATCCATACTTCCAACAAATATCTACACACAGACACACACACTCGCACACTCACACATACACACGCGCTTGCACAGACATACTCACATACGCACTCATTCGCACACACATACAAACACATACACTCACACATACTCATTCGCACGCCTGTGCGTTGTGTGCGTGTATGTATGTATGCATGTATGCATGCACGAATGTGTTTATGTATACACACCCACACACATATATATATACATACATAAATACATACATGTACACATACATACATACATACATACATATATATATATATATATATATATATATATAAAATATAAAATATATAATTATATATATATATATATATATATATATATATATGTTTGCATGCATTTGTATGGAACTAGTTATGGTGCAGGACATACAACAAGTATTTAGAACTCTATGTGTAATAAACTCTGATGATGTGAAGAGGTTGTAAGGCCACTGAGCCCAAAATATATATCATTCGACCTCTTAATCTTCACTAAAACACGCGTAAGAACGACATACAAATATGAAAGAAACCCTTTGTATATATATATATATATATATATATATATATATATATGTACAGAAACAGACGAGGGGTGTTCATTAAAGATTCCCTCTGATCCACTTCCGGTTATTGCAGGAAGCGGAACTTGTACAGGTATAATCGTACATGCATCTACATGTCACATTGTAAATTGCAGCTTTCCACTCGGATTCGTTTGTCTTTTATGGCTGCTGAAGTGGACTAAGGTGTTATAATGGAGCCAGTTGAATGCAGATCAGGGATCAGGTTCTTTATACTTGGAAGGTCGTACACCAAATGAGACTTTTGATGAGATGAAAGAAGTTTATGGTGACGATGCACCATCATACGACATAGTCAAGCACTAGCATCACCAGTTCAAATGGGGCTGGACATTGGTGGAAACTGCTCTTATTCTTGGACAACCACATTCCGCCATTGATGATGACGCCATACATAAGGTAGAAGCCGCCATTTTAGAGGATCGCCGCATAACTTTACGGTAACTAGCCCCAAAAGTGAAGATAAGATCATTCGCGACTATTTGCACATTCGATGGATTCCCCGGATGCTCACACCTTTTCTGAAGCAGGGACGGGTCAATTGCTGTTCTGCTCCCTTCGTCCAAAGCCTTCTCTGCAACTTCGGCGATGGAATTTATCATCCTCCTCTCTGCTGTGACAGTAACTCAAGGTCCAGTCAAAGCTTTACAGAATGAACATCGACAGCTCATTTCTGTTGGCTCGGATCGTGCCTGCCAGAGCCGGTTCGAGCCCTGCTCTAGCAGCTCCCCTTCGTAAATTGTCGGTTGACCCGTACATAACGACCCTACTTATGCTCCTTGGAAATCGAAGACATCTCAAGAAACCGCTGTTCTTCCTCTCCATGGTGTCTACCACTGATACGCTGACATTATGTAATGACGGGCCTCAAAATCCCGGACAGTATGGAATGCTGTATATCAAAGCTTTGAAGCGACCAAGTAATCCAGATTTGTCAGCCTTCATAAGCCTTAATCGGCCTAAAAATCCATCCGGCAAGAACGAAATATCTGGAGAACGAGAATCAGATGCAACGCGCAGGAGCATAACCCGGTGAGATGGAGTGGGAGCATGGCTAGGACTCACTCCACAATGACGGATATCTCCATGTGCCCGTGCCCCCACCCACTCGACTCCTTGCATAGAAGTTCAGTGGATCACTCTGAAAACCCGTGGCTTGGCTTAGAGCAATGGTTGCCAGCCTGTGGTCCCCAGAGGTAGTACTGTTTGACAATCATAACCATCGCTGACAGATGTTTCCGGCAATACCCGTGCGAGCTTTCTGGGTCGAATGCAATTTGCACAACACCGCAACGACTCTCCGCAGCATCACTGAGAAACCCAGATACAAGCAAAGTGCAAGATATGCGGCCCAGCAGAGCACCGCGTTTTATACACGAGTTAGCCTTCTCCTAGAGAAATGCCCTCGGATTCCACTCCGAGTATTTCTACGTCCTGTCGCTCATATGCTAATTAATTCCTAGCTCGGGGCCTAACGGGTGCTTCTACTCCGGGTCAGGGCCGAACAGGGAGCGATAGTGGCTGTATATATACTTTTCTACTTGTTTCAGTCAGTTGACTGCGGCCATACTGGATTATCGCCTTGAAGGTTGTAGACGAACCAATCATCCTCAGGAATTATCTTTTGTAAAGCCCAGTACTTATTCGATCGGTTTCTGTAGCCGAACCGCTAGGTTACGGGGAAGTAAACACACCGGCATCGGTGGTCAAAAGGTGATGGGGACACAAAAACGCACACACATAAATACATATACATATACATGCATGTCTATATATAAATGTATGTATATATATATATATATATATATATATACATACATTTATATATATATGTGTGTGTGTGTGTGTGTGTGTATTTATATCTATGAATATGTGTATATGTGTATGTAATATGTGAATTTGTATGGCTGTGTATTGTATGTGTATAAATGTATATACATTCATACATACATACATACATGTATATATATATATATATATATATATATATATACATGTGTATATATGTATATTTACGTAGTTTTCTCTGTGTTCAGACTCCAGCACGACAAGCATATGTAAAAGGTTGATGTGTAAAGTGCATCGATGCTGCCTGGCGTGTGTGTGTGTGTGTGTGTGTGCAGCGGCGGCGGCTCGGCTGTGGACGGGTGCAACTGCGTCTCGGCTTCACTGTGTGCTTGTAAGTGCACTCTCTGCACGGCTACGGTATGCACACACACACTCACACACGCATAAGCATACACACGCACATATGCACCTATGCACACATGCACATATATGCTTGCCTCTGTGCATGTGTGCATGCGTGCATGCGCGGGCGCGTGTGTGACAACGGGCGTGAGTTCAAACAATGTATGTATCTGTGTCACTATGCCTATGTGTGTATGTATGTATGTATGTGTGTGTGTGTATGTATGTATGTGTATGCAAGTGTCATCATGTTTGTGTGTTTCTCTACCTATGTCTACATACATGCATACGTGTATGCATGTATATACACACGCACACACATGTATATGTGTTGCGCGCGCGCGTATATATATATCTGCAAATATATGCAAAAATGTGTGTGTGTGTTTAATATGCATCTGCATATATGTGTACATATGTGTGCATTTGTGTGTGTATATATACACACACACACACACACACACACACACACACACACACACACACACAGATAATATAACTCTATCTATCTATCTATCTATCTATCTATCTATCTATCTATCTATCTATCTATATACATACATATATATATATATATATGGGGTATATTTGTATGCATCTGTGTTTGTGTATACCTTTGTGTGTGTGTGCGTGCGTGTGTGTGATTGCAGAGACTGTTCGGTTCGGCTGGGCTGCGATGTGTGTGTGTGTGTGTAGCGGCGGCTCGGCCACTGGTGTATGCAGCGGCGGCTTAGCTGTTGAATATGTGTATGTATGTTTGTGCGTCTGTATGCGTGTATGTGCGTCAGTGCGTACCTGTATGCGCCTGCTACGATACTTGTTTGCGTGTGTGTGTGTGTGTGCGTGTGTGTGTGTGTGTGTGCGTGCGTGTGCACCTGCTTTTGTGTGTGTGTGTGTATGCGTCAGTGCGTGCGTGTATGCGCTTGCTACGGTGTATGTGTGTGTGTGTGTGTGTGTGTATGCCTGCCTATATGTGTGTGTGTGTGTGTGTGCGTGCGTGCGTGTGCACCTGCTTTTGTGTGTGTGTGTGTATGCGTCAGTGCGTGCGTGTATGCGCTTGCTACGGTGTATGTGTGTGTGTGTGTGTGTGTGTGTATGCCTGCCTATATGTGTGTGTGTGTGTGTGTGTGTGTGCACCGGCCGGACTGCTGTGTGTGCGTAGCGGCGGCTTGGTTGTGATGTGTGCAGCGGCGGCTCGGTTGCAGAATGTATATGTAGAAAGGCAGCAGCGACAGAAGCAGCAGCAGTAGCCGCAGCAGCAGCGGCGGCGGCTCGGGTCTGGGATGTGTGCTGCGGTCAGTCCCAGTTTGAAAGTGGAGCTCACGTGTTGGATTGTTCCGGAACGGTTGGAATAAGGGGGGGGGGGGTGAGTGTGTTAGAGAGAGAGAGAGGGGAAGTGAGACGGAGAGAGAGAGTGAGAGAGAAAGGGAGAGGGGGGAAGGTAAACTCTGCGATAGGGGTCTGGGTGAGAGGCAGTGACAAAGAGGTGGGGGAGAGAGAAAGAGACGGAGATGAGAAAGACACTAAAAGAAGAGGGAGAGAAAGAGAGAGAGAGAAGTAGTGATGGATGGTGCGAGAGAAAGAGAGAGAGAGAGTAGAAGAGAGGGAGGGAGAGAGTGAGCAAAGATAGGAAACGGAAGCGTAAAGAGAGAATGGGAGGAGGAGGTGGAGTGATAAAAGGGAATGAGTGATGAGAGTGGCGAGGAAGGAGAGAGAAAAAGAGAGAGGGCGAGAGGGAGAGGAGGAGGAGGGTCCTGAGAGGTGATGGGAAGAGGAGTTAGCATTGGTGTAAGAAAGTGGGTGCAGGGATGAGGAGAAGGGGGAGGAGGAGGTGAGAGGGTAATAGTGAAAAGCAGAAGGATAAAGAGACTGAATGAAGGGGGGAGGGGAAGAGTAAAGGACAGAGAGAAAGAGAGAGAGAGAGAGAGAGAGAGAGAGAGAGTGAAAGTGAAGGAATAATAAGATTGGAGAGGAAGGAAATGAAGATGATAAAAGTAATAATGGGGGAGAAGGGAGAAGGATAATAGATAACTAGAGAGAGAGAGAGAGGGAAAGAGAGAGAGAGTGAGGGAAAGAGAGAGAGAGTGAGGGAAAGAGAGAGAGAGAGAGAGAGAGGGGGGAGATAATTTAAAGGAAATAATGTGAAAGTTTGAATAGGAAAGAAATGGAGAGGATAAGAGTGTAGAGGAAGGTGAGAGATAGATAGAGAGAGAGAGAGAGGGGGAGAAAATAGATAGTGATTGTTTGTGAGAGTATGGGGAGGAGAATTGAAAGGAGAAAATGAACGAGTTTGAAGAGGAGAAAAGAGAAATAGGAGGAGGAAGGGAGAGAAAGAATGAGAGTATGGGAAAGCGAGGGGGAAGGAGAGGGAGAGAGAGAGGAGAAGGAAAGAGAGAGACAAACGAAGAGAGTGAGAGTGAGTGTGAGGTGGGGGGAGAGAGAGAGAGAGCAATAGGGAAAAAGAAAGAGGAAATGAAGAAATATGAAAACGAATGTAGAAGAAAGAAAGAGAAGAAGAAGGGGAAAATTGGAGTGGGGGACATAGAACCGAAGAATAGAGAAAGAAAACAAGAGAGGAATGAAATGAAAACTGGAAGGATTAAGATAGGTGTGGGGTGGGAAGTGTGTTGGGGGATGAAGGAGAAAGAAAGAAATTATGATTAGAATGAGAGGGAGAGAGAGAGAGAGAGAGAGGAATATATGTATAGAGATAGATAGAAAGAGAGAGGGAGAAAGAGAGAGAGAGAGTGGTAGTGAGAGCATAAAAGAGAAAGAGATAGAGAGAGATGGAAAAAGATGGATAGATAAAGATAGATAGATAGATAGGTAAGTAGAGAGAGAGAGAGAGATTAGGAGACAAATAGACAGACACAGACAGGTAGGTAGGTATGCAGGTAGACAGATAGATAGATAGATCGAGAAAGAGAGATTAATAGACAAATAAATAGATAGGTAGGTAGGTAGGTAGGTAGGTAGATAGATAGATAAATAGATCGAGAGAGAAAGAGAGAGATTAATAGACAAATGAATTGACAGATAAATAGCTAGAGAGAGAGAGAGAGAGAGAGAGAGAGAAAGAGAGAGAGAGATAAATGGATAGCTAACTGGCTAGATTGATCGATAGATGATGGATGGATGGATAGATTGATAAATCGATTGCCAAATAATCAGATAGATGGATAGATAGCTAATTAGATCGATAGATAGTGAATAGAGAGAGAAAGCAACGAACAGACGCCAGCATTGACAGGTACCAGAGTTTCGGATATGACAATAGCAGCCAATGGCAAAAGACTGTTGTGTGAGTAACGTATTAGGAACAGCGTTCTGGCAGACATTGCTCGGCTGCAATTTCTGCACAAAATCAATCAGTCAGAAAGAAACAGTGAAATATATGTAAATAAATAAATAAATATCTTGGAGTAGCATCTCCTGCAACAGATTCTACCATTCTTGCTAGCGACACCAGAGAACATCAAACACAAAGAGCAACCATCACAGTGGAGAGTCTTACACATAATACAGAGAGGCGGGGAGGGAGAGAGAGAGAGGGGGGGGACACTCAGACACAAACAGATTTTTTTTTGTTTCTTTTTTCTTTCTGGCACTCCATCGGTTACGACGAGGAGGGTTTCAGTTGACCCGATCAAAGGAACAGCCTGCTCGTGAAATCAGCGTACAGGTGGTTGAGTACTCCACAGACGTGTGTATCCATAATGTGGTTCTCAGGGAGATTTCTGCTTTGCATAGAACGTGACAAAGCTGGCCCCTTTGAATTACAGGTCCAACTCATTTTTGCCAGCTGAGTGGACAGGAGCAATGTGGGATAAAGTGTCTTTTGAATCCCAGGTGCAAGAATGGACTGGAGCATTGGGAAAACAAAACTGTCTTGTCCAATGACACAACGCACCATTGTGAATTGAACTCACGTTACAACGATTGTGAATGCCTTAACCGCTAAGCCACACACACACACACACACACACACATCTATACACATCTATACACAAATATAGAAATCAAAAATACCCCTATTTGTTCAAAATATGTGCACGGTCTGTTGCAATATGCACAATCGCGCTTGGATCAGCCAAGCGTATCACATTTGGTCAGCAGGAACAACTCCATCCTTGTCGGTTTTATCTTACATCCGAGAATTTGTTTTCTTCTTTGCTGAATGTCTCCTTGGTGGCGTTGCCATTGATGCCTGTGTAGACCAATTCACTCATAGAAGAGTCATGGCAATGTTGGTGGAAGACGAGGTTGATTTTGTCCAGCCTTTTTCTCCTGTCGTCTGATTCCTTCCTTTTCTCCTGTCGTCTGATTCCTTTTCTCCTGTCGTCTGATTCCTTCCTTTTCTCCTGTCGTCTGATTCCTTTTCTCCTGTCGTCTGATTCCTTTTCTCCTGTCGTCTGATTCCTCCCTTTTCTCTTCTGGTGGCTTTCAAGGTTTTGGTTCTGATGGTGATGGAACACAACCATTTGGTACAATCTCAGACTTGTGTTTCAAACGATTTAGGATCAATTCCACTGACTTCCAGTGGCTTCCAGTGGCTTCCAGTGTTGCTTTGAGTTGGTCCTTGTATCTTTGAAGAGGGAAGCCCCATGGTTTTTGCCCTGAAGTCATCTCACGGAATATACCCTGGCGTGGGAACCTTGACACTTCCATTCTTGCTACACGTCCTCACCATCGAAAACGGTGTCTTATGACCAGCGATTCGATACTTTGACTGTTGGTCGATGGTCTAGAAAGAAAGACTTAGATCTCATATGGACACTGCCACTCCAGCCTGTGTCTTCACCACTTCACAAGTAACTGCAAATATCCCCAAATAATGCAACAGACATCATCACAACACTACTACACCCTCAGCCTAACAACGCCATCTGTCTGTCTGTCTGTCTGTCTGTCTGTCTGTCTGTCTGTCTGTCTGTCTGTCTCTCTCTCTCTCTCTCTCTCTCTCTCTCTCTCTCTCTCTCCCACACTCAGTCGGCCACCTATGCTCCAAACTATGTAGATCTGCACTGTGGGGAGACTAGTCATCTGGGAGGTCATGCACGGAAGGTTAGAAATCCTGTTGACAGCGAGGAAGCGTAAGGAGTCGACAGTCGTCTGTGAAGATGGAGCAATCACCATGTTTGTATGTATGATGTATGTATATGTAAGTATATATATGTATGTATGTATGTATATGTATGCATTTATGTATGTATGTGCGTATGTATGCATGTATTATGTATTTATGTACATGTATGTATGCATGCATGTATACATGCATATGTATACATGTATGTATGTAGGTTTGTTTGTATGTATGTGTGTGTATATATGTATGTATGTATGTATGCATGTATGTATATATGTATATTTGTATACATATATATATATGTATATATATATATATATATATATATGTGCATGTATGTATGTATGCATGCATGCATGTATGTATGTGTGTGTGTGTGTGTGTGTGTGTGCATGTATACATTATGGATGCACCAGTGGATGACCTCTGGATAGTAGTATGACCTGGTATTACAAGCAGCTCTTAAGCCATACTCTGCTGTCATTACATATGCGTGTATGCATGGACGTAGGAGACCTCTGCATGATAACCAGACCTGGCAGAAATAGTAACAAAGTCTCCCTCAAATTACACCCTACTGCTGTATCTATTTATATAAATATGAGCCAAGGAGGGAGACCTCTATATGATAGCTAGAAATAGCAGCCAAATCTCCTTCAAATCTTAAAAAAAAAAAACGAATGTTTGTATGTAAGTCAACAGGAAAACTTGACGGGTTGGTCAGTTCTGGCTTGTCTTTGATCAAGGGCAGGGCCGAATTAGCAGCCTTATAGGACATCTGTAAGTTACAAGGTTATTGAGGTGGGGCACCGAGACCTGTGAGGCTCCTGGCAATGATCACAGGTCTGTTTGTCTGGTCCAATACCAGGATAACAATCTGCAGTGGTGGTCATGGTGGATTTACGAAACAACTGGATAATGCTATTTCTCGTTGCTTTTCCTTCCTTTCTGTTTGTCTCTGTCCCTCTCTCTCTCTCTGTCCCTCTCTCTCTCTCTGTCCCTCTCTCTCTCTCTCTCTGTCCCTCTCTCTCTCTCTGTCCCTCTCTCTCTCTCTGTCCCTCTCTCTCTCTCTGTCCCTCTCTCTCTCTGTCTCTCTCTCTGTCCCTCTCTCTTTCTGTCCCTCTCTCTTTCTTTCTTCTCTCTCTACCTTCTACTCTCACTGTCAGTTTACCTCTTTTCACCTACCTCCCCTTCCTCCTCTTCCCTCAGTACCCTCTTCCTTTCACTCCAACCCTTCCCTACCTCCTCTCTATCTCTCACCTCGACTCCCTCCTACTCCTGACACTTCCCTCAACATGACAAAACGCAACCCTTTTTTCTTCTTACTCCATTCCTCTCCTCTCTCATATCCATCTTACTGCCTCACACTACCCCCACCATCACCATTGCCACCACGTCGAACGTTTGTCCTCTTTCCTTCTCTCTCTCTCTTACCCCTCCTCTCTGCCCCTTATTTTCCTTCCTATTTCTATTACTTTTCTATTTTTCTTTTATAGTTATCCTCTTCTCATTGTCCCAGTCACACACACACACACACACACACACACACACACGTTCTCTCTCTCACTCTCCCCTCTCTCTCATTCTGCTCTCTCTCTCTCTCTCTCACTAATCCTCTGTCTGTCTGTCTATCTATATCTCTCTCCTCTTTCTCTCTCTCTCTCTCTGTCACTAACCTTCCCCTCTCTCACTCTTCTACCTCTTCCTTCTTCCTTCTCCATTATATGTCGTCTGCTTTTTCAACGAATTTCCCATTTCTCTTTCTCCAGTCCTCTCAGTCTTTCTCCTACTCCCTCTCTACCTACCTACCTACCTGTCTATCTATCTATCTATCCATCTATCTACCTATCTACTTATCTATCTATCTTACCTCTCTCTCTCTC
The DNA here is from genome assembly GCF_046866305.1 of Octopus bimaculoides. NCBI lineage: Eukaryota > Metazoa > Mollusca > Cephalopoda > Octopoda > Octopodidae > Octopus > Octopus bimaculoides. The sequence continues at coordinate 21,102,469 of NC_142955.1, read as the reverse complement.
TCTCTCTCTCTCTCCTCTATTTTGATTTCTCTATCCCAATATAACCCTTCATTCGTTTGACTTTCGCCTCCTCAGTACCACATTCTACTTCGTTCAACACACACTCTCTGTCTGTCTGTCTGTCTGTCTCTCTCTCTCTCCCTCTCTCTCTCTCTCTCTCTCTCTCTCTCTCTCTCTCTCTCTATATATATATATATATATATATATATATATATATATATATATATACATATATACATACACATATAATTATCTCTCGTCCTGTCCTCTCTTCCCTCGTACAACACTCTTCCTCATTCTACTACTCCCTCGATCTATTTCTTCTCTTTCTGTCTCCTCTCTTTCTTCACCTCCCCCCATTCTCTTTCCCCCTCCTTCCTCCCACCCCTATCACTTCGTTTCTCGCTTCCTCTTCTCCCTCTTCTCCACGACCGTCCTCTTCCGTGTTTTCCGTTTCTCCTTCCTAAACCTTGACATCATCGAACAACTGCAGAGTGCAGTTGCAACCAATGCAGAGTTTTAACATCAATAACAAGAATACAGATTTAGTTGCAGAAGAGACCATCAGCAGCTAATTCCCTTGCAATCCAAGTACAGCACGTACTTTAAGCAAAATAGTAGAGTGCACCTCCAGAATTAGAGTGCAGCTTCAAAATCAGAGTGTGGCCTGCATGGAAATTGGTGCACAATTACAGAGCAGAGTGGAGCGTCAGAATGCACTTCCAGTATATTCTGTGGTACCTTAAAAAGAATGCTTTGTGTTTGGGTAGCAGAGTGCAGCCTCAATAGGTGAGTGTAGATTGAGTAGCTGCTGGTCTACTATGAGTAGAATAATGCACCACGGATAACAGAGTGCAGCTTGAGTAGCTGTTAGAGTAAATTAATGCACGACGGATAGCAGAGAGCAGCCTCAACATGTGAGTGCAACTTGAGTAGCTGGTTGTCTAGTTTGAGTAAAATATTGCACCATGGACAGCAGAGTGCAGCCTCAGTATGTGAGTGTAGCTTGAGTAGCTGCTGCTCTAATTTGAGTAGAACATTGCTACACGGATAGCAGAGTGCAGCCTCAATATGTGAGTGCAGCTTGAATAGCTGCTAGAGTAGAATATTGCACCACGGACAGCAGAGTGCAGCCTCAATATGTGAGTGCGGCTTGAGTAGCTGTTAGAGTAGAATATTGGACCACAGAAGCAGAGTGCAACCTCAAAATGTGAGTGTAGCTTGAGTAGCTGCTGTTCTGATTTGAGTAGGACACTGCAACACGGATAGCAGAGTGCATCCTCAATATGTGAGTGCAGCTTGAGTAACCATAATACTTATATCTGCTGCAAAACTTTGTCACCGACGGAGCACATCGAGCAGCAGATTTCGTTTTTAGCAACAGGATGCATTTAGCAGGATGCACTTAGCAGGATGCACTTTGCTTGTAGGATGCAGCGTCAATAGAAAGCAGCACCACGAGAAGTTAATTGTTTGCTGTGCAGCAGAATGCACTTTTAGCAGCTGCAAACGCAGCAGAGGCTGCAAATGAAGTTGCTACAGTCTCTGCTGCAAAATTTACACCTGTTTGATATATGTGCAGTGGCTGCTGCTCGGATAATGCTACTGCTGCCTTCATTGTTGTTGTTGTTATTATTATTGCAGAAGTGGTTCACTCCTGGGCCGGCCCTGATTTGGCCAGCATCAACAGGCAAATAATTTCCAGCCAGGTTCTTCGCATTTTCTGTCAAAACAAATATTGTCTGTTATTCTGTATTCTACATGGATGTGTGTGATTTGAGGGTGATTTAGCGACTATTTCTAGCAGATCTAGCTACCATGTAGTGGTCTCTCTCTTTGACTCATTAATGCATGTGTACATAAGACAGCAATATATGATTCGAAGGAGATTTGTTCTGCTATTTCTAGCCAAGCCTAGCGACCACGTAGAAGTCTTCTTCTTAGGCTGGCTCTCTCTCTCTCTCTCTCTTTCTCTCTCTCTCTTTCTCTCTCTCTCTCTTCTCTCTCTCTCTCTTTCTCTCTCTCTCTCTCTCTCTCTCTCTCTCACACATATAAAAGAGTAGAGTATAATTTCAGGAAGATTTCTATATACACATGCATAAATGCATACATACACACACATATATATATATAATATATATATATATATATATACATACATACAAGCACACATGTATACGTTCATACACACATACATACATACATACGTACATACATGAGACAGTTGGGTGTGATTTGAGGGAGATTTGGCTGCTATTTCAACCAGATCCAGCTACCATTTAGAGGCCTACCTCGTTGGATTTTATATACATATGTACATACATAAGATAGTTGGCTGTGATTGGAGGGAGATTTGGTTGCTATTTCTGGCAGGTCTAGCTACTAATGTCGAGGTCTCCCTCATTGGCTCATACATATATATATACATACGTAAGACAATAGGGTGTCATTTGAAGGAGATTTGGCAGCTATTTCTACCAGGCCTAGCTACAACGTAGAAGTACCTACCTACCTACCTACCTACTTACATAATATATACATATGTGTCTGTGCGTGTGTATATGTATGTATGTATGTATGTATGTATGTATGTATGTGTCTGTCTGTCTGTCTGTCTGTCTGCTTGCCTGCCTGCCTGTCTGTCTGTCTGTCTGTCTGCCCTTCAGTCTGTCAACTTATTAACGTATCTATCTGCTTTATATATTTTTAAATATTGTGCAAATTTATATTTTAAGCCAAGGCCCTCAGAAGCATCATAACATACTTGGCATTGCGGCTTCCTGGAATTGCGGCTTCCTAGAATTAACACCTCACAGCTATCCGTCGAGTGCGCTGGTACGGACATGTCCTCCTTCTCCCACTAACTCATCCTACCAGGTCTTTACACTCATTCAACGCAGCAGCTGCGGGCTGGAAGAGGCCTCGTGGCAGGTCCCTTACTAGATAGCTGGACGTGATTGGGGAAGATCTCCAGAGGCTTAATGTCACCTTGGAGGATGGAGAGGGGCTGGAGTAGGACCGCCAGCGATGGAGAGCACTAGTGATTCTGGTCGGCTCTGAGATCACTAACTTGGAATGACCTCAACCCCTCAAGCAAGGGTACGGAGTTAAGAAGCCAGCCAGTGAAATAACAGGATTGTGAAGGTGTAACACGATGATTAAAATGGCTTCGATTGAAATAAAATCAAATAAACAATACAAAGCAACAAATAGCTTTAAACTTCCCTACTGTCTCATGTATGTATGCGTGTGTGTGTGTGAGTGTGTGTATGTATGCATGCATGTATGTACGTACGACTGACTTCTTCCTTTTGGTACGTCTTAGAAGACTTCCGCCGATTGAAATAAGAATCCTCGAAACCAAACCAAGTTTGCTCACTCATAAAACCATTACATGTAAACTGCAAACGAATTGGTTCAAATAAAAGCGAGATTTATGCCAGTAATATCGGTGCGTCCAACAAACCGTGACGCTTAACCTGCATGCAGATTGGTCAAAACCTTATTCCCCCCCAAAAAACTCAGCTCCTTGGAGCCTTCTACGAAGTATAGAAAGAAAAAAAGTCAGTCATTTTACTTCAGTTGTCAAGAAAACATCTTCCCTGAGCGTCTTTTTATACTTTGCATGTATCACACCCTCACGTTGTTGTTTTCATTGTGTTTTTCTTCGTTTACCCGTCGTATATATATATATATATATATATATATATATATATATATATATATATGTAAACTTTCTAACTTCCGGTCAGCAGAAGCTATGATAGACCGTTGACCAAACACCATTCAATTTTTTTTCTCCGTGTTTTTCTCCTTGTTTTTCTCCTTATTCTTTCTGTTGAAGAGCGTAGCTCGAAACGTTAAGGACTTTCTGTACTCCCGAGCGTCAAACTAATACATCCTTTTGTTGTTTACACCACCTGTCCTCGTCTGTTATTGTGTTTTTTCGTACATTCTCCCATATATATATATATATATATATATATATATATATATATATATACGACGGGTTTTTTTTCAGTTTCTGTCTACTGAACCTGCTCACAAGGCTTTTGGTTGGCCCAGGGCTATAGTAGAAGAAACTTGCCTAAGGTGCCACCCAGAAGGACTGAACCCAGAACCATGTGGTTGAGAAGCAAGCTTCGTACCATACAGTCACGCCTGCGCCTATATATACATATATAAGGTTGAGAAGGGTATTGGATTTAACTAAACCCAGGAGGATACAGGGAATACCGAGTAAGTGCTGTATACCGGCTAGTTATGCCCCATTCGTTGTATGAACAGGATTGGGGATTATAAGTCGTGTATTAGCGTGTGTGTATATATATATATATATATATAAAATTAATTTTTCTATATGACAGTGGATTTTCATCGATGAGTTCATGAACCTTGGTTCTTTTCCCTAAAACTATATATGTGTGTGTGTGTGTGTGTGTGTGTGTGTGTGCATATATAATGTACGCACTCACACAGACATCTGAAAGGCTAACAAATTCTTCGAGCTTTATCGTTTTATCTGTGCAGACCTGACCTGGTACTTGAAACTCGTTAACGGGTTATTGATCGCAGCGTGTTCGTTGTTTATAGCAACTAGTCATGCCGCGAACGCCAGAAGCAAAAAAAGGATTGTTTGGCTTTCAAAGAGGACGTTTTCTGGGTCAATCTGAAGGTGGACTTAGGCATCAGATTACACAAGACCTTGGGCTTCGTCTTGCCACGCCCAACAGAGCGATTGTGCAATCCCCCAAGCAAGGGATAAGACTCAACTGTTTCTCGCTCTGAATCAACTTGGGTCCATCCGATGGGCGTCGTTGCTCTAAAATAACTCCCGTTGCAACGCTGCTGCTGCTGATGATGATGAGCAGCCCCTGATGAATCGGAGTCTTTCTGTGAGTTATCTTCATCAACTTGGCTGCTATGGCAGAGCAAACAGCTCAAAGTCAACGTCTCCTTTGACCAGCAAATATCCAAGCAACAAACAAGAAATAAAGCTTTCGAAAGCGATGCTCTCCAATCGCTACACACACACACACACACACACACACACACACACACACACACACACACACACACACACATATCTTTTATCTTTTACTAGTTTCAGTTATGAGACTGCGACCATGCTGGGGCACCACCTTGGAGAAATTTTAGTCGGATGAATCGACCCAGTAACTTTTATTTGTTTTGCTTTCTTTGTCTTTGCAAGACTGGTTCTTATTCTGTCGGTCTGTTTTGTTGAAACGCTAATTTACGGTGACGTAAACATGCACACACACACAAATGTATATATATGTATATATATATATGTATATATATATATATATGTATATATATATATATGTATATATATATATATATATGTATATATGTATATATATGTATATATATATATATACATGTATATATACATACACGCACAAGTAAACATGTATGTGTAAGCATGTGTACATAAATGTACACACGCACATATCTTAATGTGTGTGCTGCGTGTGTGCGTCCAAAGTGTGCACTGCATCATAAATCGTACACACGCCATCCTGTTACATACATTCCACAAATCAATCAAGATGTAACAGATCGATACAATAATGATGGCTGGCGTTTAATTGCTTTTTGCGCAATTGATTGGTTATTGATCTTAGAGGTGTGATGCTTGTGGCGGGTGACGGCGGCGGTGCGGCTGACTGCACAGTCTTCTTGCTGCTGTTGCTGCTGTTGTTATTGGTGGTGGTGGTGGTGAGATTTATGATGATGTTGCTAGTAGTAGTAGTAGCAGTAGCAGTAGTAGTGTTGTTGGTGGTGGTGGTGGTAGTAGTAGCAGTAGTAGTTAGTAGTTGTTGATGTTTCAGTTGTTGCTACTGTTATTGTTGTTGTTGGTGATTGTAGTAATGAGGTTGGTGGTGGTGGTAGCGGTAGTGGTGGTGGTAGTGGTGGTGGTAGCGGTGGTGGTGGTAGTGGTGGTGGTGGTGGTAGTGGTGGTAGCGGTGGTGGTAGCGGTGGTGGTGGTGTCTATGGTTTTATTGTTGTTGTTGTGGTGGAAGTGTTAAAAGGCTTGGAGGTGCTACAGCTACTGTTGTAGTACAGGCTCTATCAGAAGCGGCGACGGTGGTGGTGGTGGTGGTGGTGCTTGCAATGGTAGTGTTACATGGTATATAGTGTTGGCATGGTAATGCAGTTCGGTCGTTGTTGTAGTAGTGATACAGTGGTGATGGTGGTTTTGTGATGTAGTTGCTGTTGCTGTGATGGTGATGGTGGTAGCATGGGTGGTGGTTGTAGTCTGGTGGTGGTGGTGGCGTGTGGTTTGGTGTTTGTGATAGTGTATGCGTAAGAAAAGAGAAAGAGAGAAAGGGAAAGAGAGAGAAAGAGAGACAAAGACTGAGTAAGAGAAAAGAGCAAAGAAAGAAAGAACGTTGACAGAACGCAGAAAACGAGTCTATGTTTCCAGGGAAGTAACTCTTTCAACACATTCTGTAACTAATTGGAGGTGATACTTGGTTATGTCCCCTTTCAATGTTTCTTACCTATCTATGTGTGCAGCCCTGTGTGGCTAATAAAAGAAAGTTATCTATCTATCTATCTATCTGTCTGTCTGTCTGTCTGTCTGTCTTATCTTTCGCCCCATTCCTTGCTCACTCTATTTCTCACTCTTTCTCATACGTTCGGACGTATGTACGTACGTTCCTTCGTCGTTCGTTTGTTCGTACGTACGTACGTTCGTTCGTTCATTCGTTCGTTCGTTCGTTCGTTCGTTCGGTCGTTCATACGTACGTACGTACATTCGTTCGTTGGCTCGTTCGTTCGTTCGTTCGTTCGTTCAATCGTTCATTCGCTCGTACGTAAGTACGTTCGTTCGTACGTAAGTACGTTCGTTCCTTCGTTTGATCGTTCATTCGTTCGTTCGTACGTTCGATCGTTCGTTCGTTGGTTTGGTCGTTAGTTCGTTCGTACCTACATACGTACGTGCTTTCGTTCGTTCGTTTCTTCGGTCGTTTTTACGTACGTAGGTACGTATGTTTGTTCGTTCGTTCGTTCTTTCTTTTGTTCGTTCGTTCGTTCGTTCGTTCGTTCATAAGTACTTACATAAATACGTATGCACGTATGTTTGTTCGTTCGTTCTTTCCTACGTACGTCCGTCCGTCCGTTCGTTCGTTCGTACGTTCGTTCGCACGTACGTACGTGCATGCATTCGTTCGTTCGTTCGTATGTACGTAGACACAAAATATCAAACCAACTTACATACATACGAACGGACGAACGAACAAACGAATGAACGTTTGTACGTAAGTACGTATGGACGAAGGAACGAACGTACTCAAGTACGTTAGTGCGTACGTACATACGAACGAAAGAACGAATGAAAGAACGAACGAACGAACGAACGTACGTCCGTACGTACGTACGTTCGTAAGAACAAACGAATGAACGACCGTACGAACGAACGTACATACGAACGTACGAAAGAAAGAAAGTACGTACGTACGTACGAACGAACAAACGAACGAACGAATGGACGTACGTATGTACTAACGAAAGAAAGAACGAACGTACGTAAGTACGTACGTACGAACGAACGAACGAACGAACGAAAGGACAAACGTACGTACGAACGAACAATCGTACGAATGAACGAACGAAGGAACGACCGAACGTACGTATATACGAAGGCACGAAATATCGTTCGTTTGTAGGTACGTTAGTCCGTTCTTTCGTTCGATCTTTCGTTCATTCTTTCCTTCCTTCGTTATTTCGTTCGCTCCATCGTTCGTTCGGAGGCACGTATGTTCGTTCGTACGTAAGTTAGTTCGTACGTACGATCATTCGTACGTTCGTTAGTTCCTACGTACGCTCGTTCCTACGTACGTTCGTACGTTCTTTTGCTCGTTCGTTCGTTCATTCGTTCGTACGTACGTACGTTCGTTCGATCTTTCGTTCTTTCTTTCATTCATTCTTTCGTTCTTTCGTTATTTCGTTCGTTCCATCGTTCTTTCGAACGTACGTACGTTCGTTCGTTGTTTCGCACGTACGTACGTTCGTTCGTTTGTTCATGCCTTCGTTCGTTCATTCTTACGTACGTACGTTCGTTCAATCGTTCGTACGTACGTTCATTCGTACGTACCTTCGTTCGTATGTTTCTTCTTTCTTTCTTTCGTTCGTCCGTTCGTTTGTTTGTACGTACGTTCGTTCGTTGGTACGTACGTACTTTCGATCTTTCTTTATTTCTTTCGATCTTTGTTCGCTCTTTCGTTCATTCTTTCGTTCCTTCGTCATTTCGTTCGTTCGTACGTGCGTACGTTCGTACGTACGATCGTTCGTACATACGTACGTTCGTTCGTACGTACGAACGTTCGTTCGTTCGTAAGTACGTACGTACGTTCGTTCGTACGTACGTACATGCGTACGTTCGTTTGTTCAATTGTTCGTTCGATCGTTCGATCGTTCGTACGATCGCTCGTTCTTACGTACGGACGACCGTTCGTTCCTTCGTTAGTACGTACGTTTGTTCGTTCGTCCGTTCTTTTTTTTCGTTTGTTCGTTCTTTCGTTCCTTCGTCATTTCTTTCGTTCCATCGTACGTTCGTACGTACGTACTTTCGTTCGTTCGTTCATTCGTACGTACGTACGTTCGTTCAATCGTTCGTTCGTACGTACGTTCGTTCGATCGTTCGTTCTTTCTTTCGATGTTTGTTCGTTCTTTCGTTCCTTCGTCATTTCTTTCGTTCCATCGTTCGTTCGTACGTTCGTTCATTCGTACGTACGTACGTTCGTTCGATCATTCGTTCGTTCTTTCTTTCGATCTTTGTTCGTTCTTTCGTTCCTTCGTTATTTCTATCGTTCCATCGTTCGTTCGTACGTACGTACGTACGTTCGTCCGTATGTTCGTACGTACGTTCATTCGATCATTCGTTCGTTCTTTCGTCCGATCTTTCGTTCCTTCGTTATTTCTTTCATTTCATCGTTCGTTCGAACGTACGTACGTTCGTCCGTACGTTCGTTTGTACGTACGTTCGTTCGTTCATGCCTTCGATCGTTCATTCGTACTTACGTACGTTCGTACGTACGTTCATACGTACGTTCATTCGTACGTACGTTCGTTCGTACGTTCATTCGTTCGTACGTTCGTTCGTACGTACGTTCCTTCGTTCTTTTGCTCGTTCGTTCGTTCATTCATTCATTCTTTCGTTATTTCGTTCGTTCAATCGTTCGTTTGTTCGTACGTTAGTTCGTTCTTTCCTTCCTTCGTTATTTCGTTCGTTCCCTCGTTCGTTCGGACGTACGTACGTTCGTTCGTATGTTTCTTCTTTCTTTCTTTCGTTCGTTTGTTTGTACGTACGTTCGTTGGTACGTAGTACTTTCGATCTTTTTTGTTTCTTTCGATCTTTGTTCGCTCTTTCGTTCATTCTTTCGTTCCTTCGTCATATCGTTCGTTCGTACGTATGATCGTTCGTACATACGTACGTTCGTTCGTTCGTAAGTACGTACGTACGTTCGTTTGTTCAATTGTTCGTTCGTTTGTTCGATCGCTCGTTCTTTCGTACGGGCGACCGTTCGTTCCTTCGTTATTACGTACGTTTGTTCGTTATTTCGTTCTTCCGTTGTTTTTTTCGTTTGTTCGTTCCTTCATTCGTTCGTACGTACGTTCGTTCGTTCATTCATTCGTAAGTTCGTTCGTTCTTTCGTTCGTTCGTTCGTACGTACGTACGTTCAATCGTTCTTTCTTTCGATCTTTGTTCGTTCTTTCGTTCCTTCGTTATTTCTTTCATTCCATCGTTCGTTCGTACGTACGTACGTACGTTCGTTCAATCGTTCGTTCGTTCGTACGTACGTACGTTCATTCGATCGTTCGTTCTTTCGTTCGTTCTTTCCTTCCTTCTTTCGTTCTCTCGTTATTTCGTTCGTTCGTAGTACGTACGTTCATTCATTCGTATGTTCGTTCGTTCTTTCGTTCGTTCGTACGTTCGTTCGTTCTTTCTTTCGATCTTTGTTCGTTCTTTCGTTCCTTCGTCATTTCTTTCGTTCCATCGTTCGTTCGTACGTACGTACTTTCGTTCACTCGTTCGTTCATTCGTACGTACGTACGTTCGTTCGTATGTTCGTACGTACGTTCATTCGATCATTCGTTCGTTCTTTCGTCCGATCTTTCGTTCCTTCGTTATTTCTTTCATTTCATCGTTCGTTCGAACGTACGTACGTTCGTCCGTACGTACGTTCGTTTGTACGTACGTTCGTTTGTACGTACGTTCGTTGTTTCGTACGTACGTTCGTTCGTTCATGCCTTCGTTCGTTCGTTCGTTCGTACGTACGTTCCTTCGTTCTTTTGCTCGTTCGTTCGTTCATTCTTTCGTTCGTTCGTACGTACGTTCGTTCAATCGTTCGTTCGTTCGTATGTACGTACGTTAGTTCGATCTTTCCTTCCTTCGTTATTTCGTTCGTTCCCTCGTTCGTTCGGACGTACGTACGTTAGTTCGTTCGTTCTTTTGCTCGTTCGTTCGTACGTACGCACGTTCGTTCGATCGTTCGTTCTTTCTTTCGTTCGTTCTTTCATTCATTCTTACGTTCCTTCGTTATTTCATTCGTTCCATCGTTCGTTCGAACTTACGTACGTTCGTTCTTTCGTACGTACGCTCGTTCATGCCTTCCTTCGTTCTTATGTACGTACGTAGGTTCGTTCAATCGTTCATACGCACGTTCATTCGTACGTACATTCGTTCGTACGTACGTTCCTTCATTCGTTCGTACGTACGTTCGTTTGTATGTTTTTTCTTTCTTTTATTCGTTCGTTCGTTTGTTTGTACGTACGTTCGTTCGTTCCTACGTGCGATCTTTCGTTCTTTATTTCGATCTTTGTTCGCTCTTTCGTTCCTTCGTTATTTCGTTCGTTCGTTCAATCGTTTGTAACTACGTACGTACGTTCGTTCTTTCGTACGTACATGCGTACGTTCGTTTGTTCAATCGTTCGTTCGTTCGTTCGTACGATCGCTCGTACGGACGACCATTCGTTCCTTCGTTAGTACGTACGTTTGTTCGTTCGTCCGTTGTTCGTTCCTTCAATCGTTCGTACTTACGTTCGTTCGTTCGTTCTTTCGTTCGATCGTTCTTTCTTTCGATCTTTTTTCGTTCTTTCGTTCCTTCGTTATTTCTTTCGTTCCATCGTTCGTTCGTACGTACGTACGTTCGTTTGTACGTACGTGCTTACGTTCGTACGTACGTTCGATCGTTCTTTCGATCTTTGTTCGTACTTTCGTTCATTCTTTGGCTGCTTCGTTATTTCGTTCGTTGCATCGTTCGTTCGTACGTACGTTCGTTAGTTCGTACGTACGTTCGTTCTTTTGCTCGTTCGTTCGTACGTACGTACGTTCGATCATTCGTTCTTTCGTTCGATCTTTCATTCGTTCTTTCATTCATTCTTTCGTTCTTTCGTTCGTTCGAACGTCCGAACGTTCGTTCGTACGTAAGTCCCTACGTACGATCGTTCGTTCGTTCGTACGTTCGTTCGTACGTACGTACGTTCGTTCAATCGTTCGTACGCACGTGCGTTAGTTCGTTGTTTCCTTCCTTCGTTATTTCGTTCCTTCCCTCGTTAGTTCGGACGTACGTACTTTCGTTCGTTCTTTTGCTCGTTCGTTCGTTCATTCGTTCGTACGTACGTACGTTCGATCGTTCTTTCGTTCGTTCTTTCGTTATTTCATTCGTTCCATCGTTCGTTCGTTCGAACGTACGTACGTACGATCGTTCGTACGTACGTTCGTTCGTTCGTACGTACGTTCATTCCTTCATTCGTTCGTACGTACATTCGTTCTCATGTTTTTTCTTTCTTTAGTTCGTTCGTTCGTTTGTTTGTACGTACGTTCGTTCTTTCTTTCGATCTTTGTTCGCTCTTTCGTTCATTCTTTCGTTCCTTCGTTCGTACGTACGTTCGTTCGTACGATCGCTCGTTCTTACGTACGGACGACCGTTCGTTCTTTCGTTAGTACGCACGTTTGTTCGTTATTTCGTTCGTTCTTTCGTTCGTTCGTACGTACGTTCGTTCGATCGTTCTTTCTTTCGATGTTTTTTCGTTCTTTCGTTCATTCTTTGGTTGCTTCGTTATTTCGTTCGTTCCATCGTTCGTTCGTACGTACGTACGTTCGTTCGTTTGTACGTACGTTAGTCCGTTCTTTCGTTCGATTTTTCGTTCATTCTTTCCTTCCTTCGTTATTTCGTTCGTTCCATCGTTCGTTCGGACGCACGTACGTTAGTTCGTACGTACGTTCGTTCGTACGTTCGATCGTTCGTTCGAATGTACGAACGTTCGTTCGTTGTTTCGCACGTACGTACTTTCGTTTGTTTGTTCATGCCTTCGTTCGTTCATTCTTACGTACGTACGTACTTTCGTTCAATCGTTCGTACGTGCGTTCATTCGTACGTACGTTCGTTCGTATGTTTCTTCTTTCTTTCGTTCGTCCGTTCGTTTGTTTGTACTTACGTTCGTTCGTACGTACGTACTTTCGATCTTTCTTTGTTTCTTTCGATCTTTGTTCGCTCCTTCGTTCATTCTTTCGTTCCTTCGTTATTTCGTTCGCTCCATCGTTCGTTTATACGTACGTATGTTCGTTCGTTCGTTCGTACGTACTTTCGTTTGTACGTACGTTCGTTCTTTTGCTCGTTCGTTCGTTCAATCGTTCGTACGTACGTTCGTTTTCACGTACCGTCGTTCGCACGTACGTTCGTTTGTATGTACGTACATTCGTTTGTTCAATCGTTCGTTCGTTCGTACGTTCGTTCGTACGATCGCTCGTTCTTACGTACGGACGACCGTTCGTTATTTCGTCCGTTGTTCTTTTCGTTTGTTCGTTCCTTCATTCGTTCGTACTTACGTTCGTTCGTTCGTATGTTCGTTCGTACGTACGTTCGATCGTTCTTTCTTTCGTTTATTCGTTATTTCTTTCGTTCCATTGTTCGTTCGTACGTACGCACGTTCGTGCGTGCGTTCGTACGTACGTTCGATCGTTCTTTCTTTCGATCTTTGTTTGTACTTTCGTTCATTCTTTGGTTGCTTCGTTATTTCGTTCGTACGTTCGTACGTACGTTCGTTCGTACGTTCATTAGTTCGTACGTACGTTCGTTCGTTCTTTTGCTCGTTCGTTCGTTCATTCGTTCGTACGTACGTACGTACGTTCGATCGTTCGTTCTTTCTTTCATTCATTCTTTCGTTCGTTCCATCGTTCATTCGTACGTACGTCCCTACGTACGTTCGTTCGTTGTTTCGCACGTACGTACGTTCGTTCAATCGTTCGTACGTACGTTCATTCGTACGTACTTTCGTTCGTACGTACGTTCGTTCGTATGTTTCTTCTTTCTTTCGTTCGTCTGTTCGTTTGTTTGTACGTATGTACGTTCGATCGTTCTTTGTTTCTTTCGATCCTTGTTCGCTCTTTCGTTCATTCTTTCGTTCCTTCGTCATTTCGTTCGTTCCATCGTTCGTTCGTACGTTCTTTCGTAAGTACGTACGTTCGTACGTACATGCATCCGTTCGTTTGTTCAATTGTTCGTTCGTTCGTTCGTACGATAGCTCGTTCTTACGTACGGACGACCGTTCGTTCCTTCGTTAGTACGTACGTTTGTTCGTTATTTCGTTCGTCCGTTGTTTTTTTCGTTCGTTCCTACGAACGAAAGTACGTACGTCCGAACGAACGAAATAACGAAAGAAGGAAACAACGAACTAACGTACGTACGTACGAAGGAACGACCGAACGAACGAACGAACGTACGTACGAACGAACGAAGGCATGAACGAACGAACGTACGTACGAAACAACGAACGAACGTACGGACGAACGTACGATGAAATGAACGAAATAACGAAGGAACGAAAGATCGGACGAAAGAACGAACGAACGATCGAATGAACGTACGAACGAACGATTGAACGAACGTACGTACGAACGAACGAAGGCATGAACGAACGAACGTACGTACGAAACAACGGACGAACGTACGAACGAACGATTGAACGAACGTACGTACGAACGAACGAAGGCATGAACGAACGAACGTACGTACGAAACAACGAACGAACGATCGAATGAACGTACGAACGAACGATTGAACGAACGTACGTACGAACGAACGAAGGCATGAACGAACGAACGTACGTACGAAACAACGAACGAACGTACGGACGAACGTACGAACAAACGATTGAACGAACGTACGTACGAACGAACGAAGGCATGAACGAACGAACGTACGTACGAAACAACGAACGAACGATCGAATGAACGTACGAACGAACGATTGAACGAACGTACGTACGAACGAACGAAGGCATGAACGAACGAACGTACGTACGAAACAACGAACGTACGGACGAACGTACGAACGAAAGATTGAACGAACGTACGTACGAACGAACGAAGGCATGAACGAACGAACGTACGTACGAAACAACGAACGAACGATCGAATGAACGTACGAACGAACGATTGAACGAACGTACGTACGAACGACGAAGGCATGAACGAACGAACGTACGTACGAAACAACGAACGAACGTACGGACGAACGTACGAACGAACGATTGAACGAACGTACGTACGAACGAACGAAGGCATGAACGAACGAACGTACGTACGAAACAACGAACGAACGATCGAATGAACGTACGAACGAACGATTGAACGAACGTACGTACGAACGAACGAAGGCATGAACGAACGAACGTACGTACGAAACAACGAACGAACGTACGGACGAACGTACGATGAAATGAACGAAATAACGAAGGAACGAAAGATCGGACGAAAGAACGAACGAACGATCGAATGAACGTACGAACGAACGATTGAACGAACGTACGTACGAACGAACGATGGAACGAAAGAAATAACGAACGTACGTACGAACGAACGAGCGAACATACGAATGAATGAACGTACGTACGAACGAACGTACGTAGGAACGAATGAAAGAACGAACAAACAATTGAACAAACGAACGGACGCATGTACCTACGAACGAACGAACGATCGAACGAACGTACGTACGTACGAACGAATGAACGAACGAACGAACATACGAACCTACGTACGTCTGAACGAACGAGGGAACGAACGAAATAACGAAGGAAGGAAAGAACGAACTAACATACGTACATACGAACGAACGAACGTACGTATGAACGAACGTACGAACGAACGAACGATGAAACGAACGAAATAACGAAAGAATGAATGAATGAACGAACGAACGAGCAAAAGAACGAAGGAACGTACGTACGAACGAACGTACGTACGAACGAACGAACGAACGTACGTAAGTACGGACGAACGAATGAACGAACGAAGGCATGAACGAACGAACGAACGCACGTACGAAACAACGAACGAACGTACTTACAAACGAAAGTACGAACGAACGTACGTAGGGACGAACGTACGTACATTCGAACGAACGATGAAATGAACGAACGTACGAACGTACAAACGAACGATGGAACGATAGAAATAACGAAGGAACGAAAGAACGATCAAAGATCGAAAGAAAGAACGAACGAATGATCGAACGAACGTACGTACGTACGAATGAACGAACGTACGTACGTACGAACGAACGATGGAACGAAAGAAATAACGAAGGAACGAAAGAAAGAACAAAGATCGAAAGAAAGAACGAACGATCGAACGAACGAAAGAACGAACGAACATACGAACGAATGAACGTACGTACGAACGAACGTACTACGAAAGAACGTACGTACGGACAAACGAAATAACGAGAGAACGAAAGAAGGAAGGAAAGAACGAACGAAAGATCGAACGAAATAACGAACGATCGAATGAACGTACATACGTACGAACTAACGAACGAACGATTGAACGAACGTACGTAAAACGAAAGTACGTACGTACGAACGAACGATCGAATGAAAGAAATAGCGAAGGAACGAAAGAACGAACAAAGTTCGAAAGAAAGAACGAACGATCGATTGAACGTACGTACGTACTTACGAACAAACGTTCGTACGTACGAACGATCGTACGTACGGACGTACGAACGAACGATGGAACGAACGAAATGACGAAGGAACGAAAGAATGAACGAAAGAGCGAACAAAGATCGAAAGAAACAAGAACGAACAGACGAACGAAAGAAAGAAGAAACATACGAACGTACGTACGTGCGAAACAACGAACGAACGTACGAACGAACGTACGTAGGGACGTACGTACGAACGAACGTACGTAGGGACGTACGTACGAACGAACGCTCGGACGTTCGAACGAACGAAATAACGAAAGAATGAATGAAATAACGAACGAAAGATCGAACGTACGTACGAACGAATGAACGAACGAACGAGCACAAAACGAACGTACGTACGAACAAACTTACGTACGAACTAACGAACGTACGAACTAACGTACGTACGAACGAACGTACGTACGACCGAATGAACGAACGAACGAGCACAAAACGAACGTACGTACGAACAAACTTACGTACGAACTAACGAACGTACGAACGTACGTACGAACGAACGTACGTACGTACGAACTAACGTACGTACGAACGAACGTACGTACGTCCGAACGAACGTACGTACGTACGTCCGAACGAACGATGGAACGAACGAAATAACGAAGCAACCAAAGAATGAACGAAAGTACGAACAAAGATCGAAAGAAAGAACGATCGAACGTACGTACGTACAAACGAACGTAGGAACGTACGTACGTACGAACGAACGATGGAACGAAAGAAATAACGAAGGAACGAAAGAATGAACGAAAGAACGAAAAAAGATCGAAAGAAAGAACGATCGAACGAACGTACGTACGAACGAACGAAAGATCGAACGAACATACGAACGAACGTAAGTACGAACGAATGAAGGAACGAACAAACGAAAAGAACAACGAACGAACGAAATAACGAACAAACGTACGTACTAACGAAGGAACGAACGGTCGTCCGTACGTAAGAACGAGCGATCGTACGAACGAACGAACGATTGAACAAACGAACGTACGCATGTACGTACGAACGAACGTACTTACGAACGATTGAACGAACGTTCGTACGAACGAACGATGGAACGAACGAAATAACGAAGGAACGAAAGAAAGAACGAAAGAGCGAACAAAGATCGAAACAACGAAAGATCGTACGTAGGAACGAACGAACGTACGTACAAACAAACGAACGAACAAATGAAAGAAAGAAAAAACATACAAACGAACGTACGTACGAACGAATGAAGGAACGAACGTACGTACGAACGAATGTACGTACGTTCGTTCGTACGTTCATTCATTCGTATGTTCGTACGTACGTACGTTCGTTTGATCGTTCGTTCTTTCATTCGATCTTTGTTCGTTCTTTCGTTCATTCGTTATTTCTTTCGTTCCATCGTTCGTTCGTGCGTACGTTCGTTCAATCGTTCGTTCATTCGATCTTTCGTCCGATCTTTTATTCCTTCGTTATTTCGTTCATTTTATCGTTCGTTCGAACGTACGTACGTTCGTCCGTACGTACGTTCGTATGTCCGTACGTTCGTATGTCCGTACGTTCGTTCGTTGTTTCGTACGTACGTTCGTTCATGCCTTCGTTCGTTCGTATTTACGTACGTTCGTTCATTCGTACGTACGTTCATTCGTACGTACATTCGTTCGCACGTACGTTCCTTCGCTCGTTCGTTCGTATGTTCGATCGTTCGTTCTTTTGCTCGTTCGTTCATTCTTTCGTTATCTCGTTCGTTCGTACGTACGTACGTTCGTTCAATCGTTCGTTCATTCGTACGTACGTTAGTTCGTTGTTTCCTTCCTTCGTTATTTCGTTCGTTCGGACGTACGTACGTTCGTTCGTTCGTTCTTTTGCTCGTTCGTTCGTTCATTCGTTCGTACGTACGTTCGTTCTTTCGTTCGATCTTTCGTTCGTTCTTTCTTTCATTCTTTCGTTATTTCATTCGTTCCATCGTTCTAACGAACTAACGAACGAACAAACAAATGAACGTACGTACGTAAGACAGAACGATCGAACGTACGTACGAAGCAAAGAACGAATTAACGTGCGTAAGAACGAACGTAGGTACGAACGAACGTACGAACGAACGATGGAACGACGGATCGAACGAACAAAAGAACGCACGAACGAATGTACGTATAAACGAATGAATGAACGAACGAACAAAAGAACGAACGAACGCACGAACGAATGATCGTACGGACGAACGAAGGAACGAACGTTCGTTTGTCCGTACGTACGAACGAACCAACGACCGTACGTACGTACATAAGAACGAACCAACGACCGTACGTACGTACATAAGAACGAACGAACGAACTATTGAACGAACTACGTACGAGCGAACGAACAAACGTACGTACGTACGAACTCACGAACGATTGAAAGAACGAACGTAGGCATGTACGTACGAATGAACGAACGAACGTACGTACGTACTTACGAACGAACGTACGTACGTACTTACGAACGAACG
Source organism: Octopus bimaculoides (assembly GCF_046866305.1). Classification (NCBI taxonomy): domain Eukaryota; kingdom Metazoa; phylum Mollusca; class Cephalopoda; order Octopoda; family Octopodidae; genus Octopus; species Octopus bimaculoides. The sequence goes on along the minus strand of NC_142955.1, from coordinate 21,083,986 downwards.
TACGTACGTACTTACGAACGAACGTACGTACGTACTTACGAACGAACGAACGTAGGCATGTACGTACGAATGAACGAACGAACGTACGTACTTACGAACGAACAAACGAATGAACGTCCGTCCGTCCGTTCAACGTACGTTCTAAGCAACGAACGAACGTCGGTACTAACGAAATAACAAACGAAAAAACGTACGTACGAACGAAATAACGAAGGAAAGAACGAATGAACAAACGAAAGATCGAACTAACGATCTAACAAATGTAAGTACGTACGTACGAACGATCGAACGAACGTACGAACGAACAAACGAAGAAAAGAACGAACGAACGTACGAACGAACGAACGTACGAACGAACGTACGTTCAAACGAAGGAACGAACGTTCGTCCGTCCGTCCGTACTTACGTAGGAATGAACAAACGTACGTACGTACGTGCGAACGTAAGTACGTACGAACGAACGAGCGAACTAACGAACGAGCGAACTAACGAACAAACAAACGAATGAACGTACGTATGTACGAAGCTACGAACGAATGCACGTACGATCGAACGAAAGAAAGAATAAACGAACTAACGTACGTACGAACGAAATAACGAAGGAAGGAACGAATGAACAAAAGAACGAAGGAAAGATCGAACGAATGAACGAACGAACGATCGAACGAATGAAGGAACGAAATAACGAACGATTGAACTTACGATCGTACGTAAGAACGAACGAATGAACGATTGAACGAACGTACGTACGAACAAACGAACGTACGTGCGTACGAACGAACGTACGAACGAACGAGCAAACGAGCAGATGTACGACCGACCGACCGACCGAACGAACATACGGACGGAAGAAGAAACTAACGAACGAACTAACGATGGAACGAACGAAGGAAAAACGAACAAACGCACGTACAAACGAAAGATCGAACGAACGAACGAAATAACGTAGGAACGAACGAATGAACAAAAGAACGGACGAAAGATCGAACAAACGAATGAACGAACGACCGAACCAACGAATGAACAAAAGAACGAACAAATGTACGTACGAACGAACGTATGTACGAACGAACAAACGAATAATTGAACGAACGAACGTAGGCATGCACGTATGAACGAACGAACGTACGTACGAGCGACCGAACGGAAGTATGTACGAACGATCGAACGAGCGAACGAACGAACAACCGAACGAAGAAACGAACGTTCGTCCGTATGTAGGAAAGAACGAACGAATGAACGTACGTTAGAACGAACGAGCAAACGTACGTACGTAGGTACGAACGAACCTCCGAACTAACGCACGAACAAACGTACGTACGAAGCAACGATCGAACGACGGAACGAACGATTGATCGAACGTACGTACGTACGAACGAACGAACGTACGTAAGAACGAACGAATGAACGATTGAACGAACGTACGTACGAAGAAACGAACGTACGTGCGTACGAACGAACAAACGAACGTACGAACAAACGAGCAGATGTACGACCGAACGCACGCATGTACGAACGAACGCACGCATGTACGTACGAATGAACGAACGTACATACGTACGATCGACCGAACGAACGTACGTAAGTATGTACGAATGAACGAACGATCGAACGAACAAACGAACGAACGAATGTACGAAAGAACGTTCGTCCGTACGTAGGAACTAACGACCAAATCAACGAACGTACGTCCGTACGTACGTAAGGACGAACGAACGAAGGACCAACGAGCGTACGAAGGAACAAACGAGCGTACGAACGAACGAATGAATAAAAGAACGAACGAACGTACCAACGAACGAACGCACGTAAGAACGAACGTTCGCATGTACGTATGAACGAACCATCGAACGAACGAACGAACGAACGACCGAACGTACGAACGACCGAACGTACGACCGAACGAACGAACGAGCAAAGGTACGTACGCACGTAAGTACGAACGAGTGAAAGTACGTACGTACGTACGAACGAACCTCCAATCTAACGAACGGACAAACGACCGAACGAACATACGTACGTACGAAGCAATGAACGAACGATGGAACGAACGAAAAAAAGAACAAACGTACGTACGAACGAACGAACGAACGTACGTACGAACCAACGAACAAACGATCGAACGTACGTACGAACGAAAAAAAGAACGAACGAAAGATTGAACGAACGTATGCATGTACGTACGAACGAACCAACGTACGTACGTACGAACGACCGAACGTACGTACGTACGAACGACCGAACGAACGTACGTAAGTATGTACGAAAGAACGAACGATCGAACAAACAAGCGAACGAACGCAGGAACGAACGTTCGTACGTACGTACGTAGGAACGAACGAACGAACCAACCAACGAACGATCGAACCTCCGAACTAACGAACGTACAAACGAATGAACATACGTACGTACGACCGAACGAACGTACGTACGAAGCAACGAACGAACGATGGAACGAAAGAAAGAAAAAACAAACGAACGAACGTACGTACGAAAGAACGTACGTACGAACGAACGTACGTATGTACGAACGAACGAACAAACGAACGTACGTAAGAACGAACGTATGTACGTACAAAAGAACGAACGAACGATTGAAAGAACGTACGCATGTTCGTACGAACGAACGTAGGTACGACCGAAAGAACGTACGTACGTGGGAACGAACGTACGTAAGTATGTAAGAACTAACGAACGATCGAACGAACAAACGAACGACCGAAGGAACGAACGTTCGTCCGTCCGTACGTACGAATGAACAAAAGAACGAACGTACGTACGTACGAACAAACGAACAAACAAAAGAACGTACGTACGAAGAAACAAACGTTCGTCCGTCCGTAGGAACGAACGAACCATCGAAAGCACGTTTGTACGTAAGAACGAACGAACGAACGGACGAACGACCGAACGTACCACCGACCGAACGAACGAGCAAACGTACTTACGTACGTGGGTACAAACGAGTGAACGTACGTACGTATGAACGAACCTCCGAACTAACGAACGAATGAACGAACGTACGAAGCAACGAACGAACGATGGAACGAACGAAAGAAAGAACAAACGTACGTACGAACGATCGAACGAACGAATGATTGAACGAACGAACGCATGCATGTACGTACGAACGAACGTACAGACGAACGTACGTATGTACGAACGAACGTACGTACGAAGGAACGAACGTTCGTTCGTAGGTACGTACGTAGGAAGGAACGAACGAACCAACGAACGTACGGACGTACGTAAGAACGAACGATCGAACGAACGTACGACCGAATGAACGAACGAACGAGCAAACGTACGTACGTAGGAACGAACTAACGAATGAACGTACGTACGACCGACCGAACAAACGAACGTATGTACGACCGAACGATGGAACGAAAGAACAAACGTACGTACGAACCAACGACCGAACGAACGAATGAACAAAAGAACGAACGATCAAACGAACGTACGTACGAATGAACGACCGAACGAACGTACGTACGCATGTACGTACGAACGACCGAACGTACGTAAGAACGAACGATCGAACGAACGTACGTACGTAAGTACGTGCGAAAGAACAAACGAAGAAACGTACGTACATACGTCCGTACGTACGAACGAACGTACGTACATACGAAGGAGTGAACGAACGAACGAAATAACGAACGAACGTACGTATGTACGTACGTACATAAGTACGAGTGAAAGAACGAACGTACGTACGATCAAAAGAACGTACGAACGCACGAACGAAAGAAAGTACGAACGCACGTATGTAAGTTGGCACGAAATATCGAACGAACGTATGTACGTACGAACAAACGAACAAACGTAAGTACGTACGTAAGAACAAACGTATGTACGTACAAAAGAACGAACGAACGATTGAACGAACGTACGCATGTTCGTACGAACGTACGTATGTACGTACGTGCATACGTACGAGTGAAAGAACGAAAGAATGAACGAACGTACGAACGAACGTACGTAAGTATGTACGAAAGAACGAACGATCGAACAAACAAGCGAACGAACGCAGGAACGAACGTTCGTCCGTACGTACGTACGTAGAAAGGAACGAACGAACCAACCAACGAACGATCGAACCTCCGAACTAACTAACGTACAAACGAATGAACATACGTACGTACGGCCGAACGAACGTACGTACGAAGCAACGAACGAACGATGGAACGAACGAAAGAAAAAACAAACGAACGAACATACGTACGAACGAACGTACGTACGAACGAACGTACGTACGAACGAACGTACGTACGAACGTACGTACGAACGAACGTACGTACGAACGAACGTACGTACGAACGAACGTACGTAAGTATGTACGAACGAACGAACAAACGAACGTACGTAAGAACGAACGTATGTACGTACAAAAGAACGAACGAACGATTGAACGAACGTACGCATGTTCGTACGAACGAACGTAGGTACGACCGAAAGAACGTACGTACGCACGAACGAAAGAAAGTACGAACGCACGTATGTAAGTTGGCACGAAATATCGAACGAACGTATGTACGTACGAAGAAACGTAAGTACGAACGTAAGAACAAACGTATGTACGTACAAAAGAACGAACGAACGATTGAACGAACGTACGCATGTTCGTACGACCGAACGAACGTACGTACGTACGAACGACTGAACGAACGTACGTAAGTATGTATGTACGAAAGAACGAACGATCGAACAAACAAGCGAACGAACGCAGGAACGAACGTTCGTCCGTACGTACGTACGTAGGAACGAACGAACGAACCAACCAACGAACGATCGAACCTCCGAACTAACGAACGTACAAACGAATGAACATACGTACGTACGACCGAACGAACGTACGTACGAAGCAACGAACGAACGATGGAACGAACGATGGAACGAACGAAAGAAAAAACAAACGAACGAACGTACGCACGAACGAACGTACGTAAGTATGTACGAACGAACGAACAAACGAACGTACGTAAGAACGAACGTATGTACGTACAAAAGAACGAACGAACGATTGAACGAACGTACGCATGTTCGTACGAACGAATGTAGGTACGACCGAAAGAACGTACGTACGCACGAACGAAAGAAAGTACGAACGCACGTATGTAAGTTGGCACGAAATATCGAACGAACGTATGTACGTACAAAAGAACGAACGAACGATTGAACGAACGTACGCATGTTCGAACGAACGAACGTAGGTACGACCGAAAGAACGTACGTACGTGGGAACGAACGTACGTAAGTATGTAAGAACTAACGAACGATCGAACGAACGATCGAAAGAACGAACGTTCGTACGTACGTACGGACGAATGAACAAAAGAATGAACGTACGTACGTTCGAACGAACGTACATAAATATGTACGAACGAACGAACGAACAAACAAACGAACGTACGTACGAAGAAACAAACGTTCGTCCGCCCGTAGGAACGAACGAACCATCGAAAGTACGTTTGTACGTAAGAACGAACGATCGAACGGACGAACGACCGAACGTACAGACGAACGTACGTAAGTATGTACGAACGAACGAACGTACGTACGAAGGAACGAACGTTCGTTCGTACGTACGTACGTAGGAAGGAACGAACGAACCAACGAACGTACGGACGTACGTAAGAACGAAAGTACGACCGAATGAACGAACGAACGAGCAAACGTACGTACGTAGGAACGAACTAACGAATGAACGTACGTACGACCGACCGAACGAACGAACGTATGTACGACCGAATGATGGAACGAAAGAACAAACGTACGTACGAACCAACGACCGAACGAAATAACGAAAGAACGAACGAATGAACAAAAGAACGAACGTACGTACGAATGAACGACCGAACGAACGTACGTACGCATGTACGTACGAACGACCGAACGTACGTAAGAACGAACGATCGAACGTACGTACGTACGTAAGTACGTGCGAAAGAACAAACGAAGAAACGTACGTACATACGTCCGTACCTACGAACGAACGTACGTACGTACGAAGGAGTGAACGAACGAACGAAATAACGAACGAACGTACGTATGTACGTACGTACATAAGTACGAGTGAAAGAACGAACGTACGTACGATCAAAAGAACGTACGAACGCACGAACGAAAGAAAGTACGAACGCACGTATGTAAGTTGGCACGAAATATCGAACGAACGTATGTACGTACGAACAAACGAAAGTACGTACGTAAGAACAAACGTATGTACGTACAAAAGAACGAACGAACGATTGAACGAACGTACGCATGTTCGTACGAACGAACGTAGGTACGATCGAAAGAACGTACGTACGTGGGAACGAACGTACGTAAGTATGTAAGAACTAACGAACGATCGAACGAACAAACGAACGACCGAAGGAACGAACGTTCGTCCGTAGGAACGAACGAACGAATCAACCAACGAACGATCGAACAAACGTACGTACGTACGAATGAACAAAGGAACGAACGTACGTACGTACGAACGAACGTACATAAATATGTACGAACGAACGAACGAACAAACGAACGAACGAACAAAGGAACGAACGTACGTACGAAGAAACAAACGTTCGTCCGTCCGTAGGAACGAACGAACCATCGAAAGTACGTTTGTACGTAAGAACGAACGATCGAACGGACGAACGACCGAACGATGGAACGAACGAAACAAAGAACGGACAAACGTACGTACGAACGATCGAACGAACGTATGCATGTACGTACGAACGAACGTACAGACGAACGTACGTAAGTATGTACGAACGAACGAACGTACGTAAGTACGTGCGAAAGAACAAACGAAGAAACGTACGTACATACGTCCGTACGTACGAACGAACGTACGTACGTACGAAGGAGTGAACGAACGAACGAACGTACGTATGTACGTACGTACATAAGTACGAGTGAAAGAACGAACGTACGTACGATCAAAAGAACGTACGAACGCACGAACGAAAGAAAGTACTAACGCACGTATGTAAGTTGGCACGAAATATCGAACGAACGTATGTACGTACGAACAAACGAACAAACGTAAGTACGTACGTAAGAACAAACGTATGTACGTACAAAAGAGCGAACGAACGATTGAACGAACGTACGCATGTTCGTACGAACGAACGTAGGTACGACCGAAAGAACGTACGTACGTGGGAACGAACGTACGTAAGTATGTAAGAACTAACGAACGATCGAACGAACAAACGAACGACCGAAGGAACGAACGTTCGTCCGTAGGAACGAACGAACCAACCAACGAACGATCGTACAAACGTACGTACGTACGAATGAACAAAAGAACGAACGTACGTACGTACGAACGAACGTACATAAATATGTACGAACGAACGAACGAACAAACGAACGAACGAACAAACGAACGAACGTACGTACGAAGAAACAAATGTTCGTCCGTCCGTAGGAACGAACGAACCATCGAAAGTACGTTTGTACGTAAGAACGAACGATCGAACGGACGAACGACCGAACGAACGAAAGAAAGAACAAACGGACAAACGTACGTACGAACGATCGAACGAACGAATGATTGAACGAACGAACGTATGCATGTACGTACGAACGAACCTACGTAAGTATGTACGAACGAACGAACGTACGTACGAAGGAACGAACGTTCGTACGTACGTAGGAAGGAACGAACGAACCAACGAACGTACGGACGTACGTAAGAACGAACGATCGAACGAACGTACGACCGAATGAACGAACGAACGAGCAAACGTACGTACGTAGGAACGAACTAACGAATGAACGTACGTACGACCGACCGAACGAACGAACGTATGTACGACCGAACGATGGAACGAAAGAACAAACGTACGTACGAACCAACGACCGAACTAAATAACGAAAGAACGAACAAAAGAACGAACGATCAAACGAACGTACGTACGAATGAACGACCGAACGAACGTACGTACGCATGTACGTACGAACGACCGAACGTACGTAAGAACGAACGATCGAACGTACGTAAGAACGAACGAACGAAATAACGAACGAACGTACGTACGTACATAAGTACGAGTGAAAGAACGAACGTACGTACGATCAAAAGAACGTACGAACGCACGAACGAAAGAAAGTACGAACGCACGTATGTAAGTTGGCACGAAATATCGAACGAACGTATGTACGTACGAACAAACGTAAGTACGTACGTAAGAACAAACGTATGTACGTACAAAAGAACGAACGAACGATTGAACGAACGTACGCATGTTCGTACGAACGTACGTATGTACGTACGTGCATACGTACGAGTGAAAGAACGAAAGAATGAACGAACGTACGGACGAACGTACGTAAGTATGTACGAAAGAACGAACGATCGAACAAACAAGCGAACGAACGCAGGAACGAACGTTCGTCCGTACGTACGTACGTAGAAAGGAACGAACGAACCAACCAACGAACGATCGAACCTCCGAACTAACGAACGTACAAACGAATGAACATACGAACGTACGGCCGAACGAACGTACGTACGAAGCAACGAACGAACGATGGAACGAACGAAAGAAAAAACAAACGAACGAACGTACGTACGAACGAACGTACGTACGAACGAACGTACGTACGAACGAACGTACGAACGAACGTACGTACGAACGTACGAACGAACGTACGTAAGTATGTACGAACGAACGAACAAACGAACGTACGTAAGAACGAACGTATGTACGTACAAAAGAACGAACGAACGATTGAACGAACGTACGCATGTTCGTACGAACGAATGTAGGTACGACCGAAAGAACGTACGTACGCACGAACGAAAGAAAGTACGAACGCACGTATGTAAGTTGGCACGAAATATCGAACGAACGTATGTACGTACGAAGAAACGTAAGTACGAACGTAAGAACAAACGTATGTACGTACAAAAGAACGAACGAACGATTGAACGAACGTACGCATGTTCGTACGACCGAACGAACGTACGTACGTACGAACGACTGAACGAACGTACGTAAGTATGTACGAAAGAACGAACGATCGAACAAACAAGCGAACGAACGCAGGAACGAACGTTCGTCCGTACGTACGTACGTAGGAACGAACGAACGAACCAACCAACGAACGATCGAACCTCCGAACTAACGAACGTACAAACGAATGAACATACGTACGTACGACCGAACGAACGTACGTACGAAGCAACGAACGAACGATGGAACGAACGATGGAACGAACGAAAGAAAAAACAAACGAACGAACGTACGCACGAACGAACGTACGTAAGTATGTACGAACGAACGAACAAACGAACGTACGTAAGAACGAACGTATGTACGTACAAAAGAACGAACGAACGATTGAACGAACGTACGCATGTTCGTACGAACGAATGTAGGTACGACCGAAAGAACGTACGTACGCACGAACGAAAGAAAGTACGAACGCACGTATGTAAGTTGGCACGAAATATCGAACGAACGTATGTACGTACGAACAAACGTAAGTACGAACGTAAGAACAAACGTATGTACGTACAAAAGAACGAACGAATGTACGCATGTTCGTACGAACGAACGAACGTACGTACGTACGAACGACTGAACGAACGTACGTAAGTATGTACGAAAGAACGAACGATCGAACAAACAAGCGAACGAACGCAGGAACGAACGTTCGTCCGTACGTACGTACGTAGGAACGAACGAACGAACCAACCAACGAACGATCGAACCTCCGAACTAACGAACGTACAAACGAATGAACATACGTACGTACGACCGAACGAACGTACGTACGAAGCAACGAACGAACGATGGAACGAACGAAAGAAAAACCAAACGAACGAACGTACGTACGAACGAACGTACGTACGAACGAACGAACGTAAGTATGTACGAACGAACGAACAAACGAACGTACGTAAGAACGAACGTATGTACGTACAAAAGAACGAACGAACGATTGAACGAACGTACGCATGTTGGAACGAACGAACGTAGGTACGACCGAAAGAACGTACGTACGTGGGAACGAACGTACGTAAGTATGTAAGAACTAACGAACGATCGAACGAACAAACGAACGATCGAAAGAACGAACGTTCGTACGTACGTACGGACGAATGAACAAAAGAATGAACGTACGTACGTACGAACGAACGTACATAAATATGTACGAACGAACGAACGAACAAACAAACGAACGTACGTACGAAGAAACAAACGTTCGTCCGCCCGTAGGAACGAACGAACCATCGAAAGTACGTTTGTACGTAAGAACGAACGATCGAACGGACGAACGACCGAACGTACAGACGAACGTACGTAAGTATGTACGAACGAACGAACGTACGTACGAAGGAACGAACGTTCGTTCGTACGTACGTACGTAGGAAGGAACGAACGAACCAACGAACGTACGGACGTACGTAAGAACGAAAGTACGACCGAATGAACGAACGAACGAGCAAACGTACGTACGTAGGAACGAACTAACGAATGAACGTACGTACGACCGACCGAACGAACGAACGTATGTACGACCGAATGATGGAACGAAAGAACAAACGTACGTACGAACCAACGACCGAACGAAATAACGAAAGAACGAACGAATGAACAAAAGAACGAACGTACGTACGAATGAACGACCGAACGAACGTACGTACGCATGTACGTACGAACGACCGAACGCACGTAAGAACGAACGATCGAACGTACGTACGTACGTAAGTACGTGCGAAAGAACAAACGAAGAAACGTACGTACATACGTCCGTACCTACGAACGAACGTACGTACGTACGAAGGAGTGAACGAACGAACGAAATAACGAACGAACGTACGTATGTACGTACGTACATAAGTACGAGTGAAAGAACGAACGTACGTACGATCAAAAGAACGTACGAACGCACGAACGAAAGAAAGTACGAACGCACGTATGTAAGTTGGCACGAAATATCGAACGAACGTATGTACGTACGAACAAACGAAAGTACGTACGTAAGAACAAACGTATGTACGTACAAAAGAACGAACGAACGATTGAACGAACGTACGCATGTTCGTACGAACGAACGTAGGTACGATCGAAAGAACGTACGTACGTGGGAACGAACGTACGTAAGTATGTAAGAACTAACGAACGATCGAACGAACAAACGAACGACCGAAGGAACGAACGTTCGTCCGTAGGAACGAACGAACGAATCAACCAACGAACGATCGAACAAACGTACGTGCGTACGAATGAACAAAGGAACGAACGTACGTACGTACGAACGAACGTACATAAATATGTACGAACGAACGAACGAACAAACGAACAAACGAACGAACGTACGTACGAAGAAACAAACGTTCGTCCGTCCGTAGGAACGAACGAACCATCGAAAGTACGTTTGTACGTAAGAACGAACGATCGAACGGACGAACGACCGAACGATGGAACGAACGAAACAAAGAACAAACGGACAAACGTACGTACGAACGATCGAACGAACGTATGCATGTACGTACGAACGAACGTACAGACGAACGTACGTAAGTATGTACGAACGAACGAACGTACGTACGAACGTTCGTTCGCACGTAGGAAGGAACGAACGAACCAACGAACGTACGGACGTACGTAAGAACGAACGATCGAACGAACGTACGACCGAATGATCGAACGAACGAGCAAACGTACGTACGTACGAACAAACTAACGACCGAACAAATGAATGAACGTACGTACATACGAAACAAAGAACGAACGAACGTACGTACGAACGAACGATGAAACGAAAGAACAAACGAAGAAACGTACGTACATACGTCCGTACGTACGACCGAACGAACGTACGTACGAAGCAACGAACGAACGTATGTACGACCGAACGATGGAACGAAAGAACAAACGTACGTACGAACCAACGACCGAACGAAATAACGAAAGAACGAACGAATGAACAAAAGAACGAACGATCAAACGAACGTACGTACGAATGAACGACCGAACGAACGTACGTACGCATGTACGTACGAACGACCGAAGTACGTAAGAACGAACGATCGAACGAACGTACGTAAGTACGTGCGAAAGAACAAACGAAGAAACGTACGTACATACGCCCGTACGTACGAACGAACGTACGTACGTACGAAGGAGTGAACGAACGAACGAACGTACGTATGTACGTACGTACGTACATAAGTACGAGTGAAAGAACGAACGTACGAACGCACGAACGAAAGAAAGTACTAACGCACGTATGTAAGTTGGCACGAAATATCGAACGAACGTATGTACGTACGAACAAACGAACAAACGTAAGTACGTACGTAAGAACAAACGTATGTACGTACAAAAGAGCGAACGAACGATTGAACGAACGTACGCATGTTCGTACGAACGAACGTAGGTACGACCGAAAGAACGTACGTACGTGGGAACGAACGTACGTAAGTATGTAAGAACTAACGAACGATCGAACGAACAAAAGAACGACCGAAGGAACGAACGTTCGTCCGTAGGAACGAACGAACCAACCAACGAACGACCGAACAAACGTACGTACGTACGAATGAACAAAAGAACGAACGTACGTACGTACGAACGAACGTACATAAATATGTACGAACGAACGAACGAACAAACGAACGAACGAACAAACGAACGAACGTACGTACGAAGAAACAAATGTTCGTCCGTCCGTAGGAACGAACGAACCATCGAAAGTACGTTTGTACGTAAGAACGAACGATCGAACGGACGAACGACCGAACGAACGAAAGAAAGAACAAACGGACAAACGTACGTACGAACGATCGAACGAACGAATGATTGAACGAACGAACGTATGCATGTACGTACGAACGAACCTACGTAAGTATGTACGAACGAACGAACGTACGTACGAAGGAACGAACGTTCGTACGTACGTAGGAAGGAACGAACGAACCAACGAACGTACGGACGTACGTAAGAACGAACGATCGAACGAACGTACGACCGAATGAACGAACGAACGAGCAAACGTACGTACGTAGGAACGAACTAACGAATGAACGTACGTACGACCGACCGAACGAACGAACGTATGTACGACCGAACGATGGAACGAAAGAACAAACGTACGTACGAACCAACGACCGAACTAAATAACGAAAGAACGAACAAAAGAACGAACGATCAAACGAACGTACGTACGAATGAACGACCGAACGAACGTACGTACGCATGTACGTACGAACGACCGAACGTACGTAAGAACGAACGATCGAACGTACGTAAGAACGAACGAACGAAATAACGAACGAACGTACGTACGTACATAAGTACGAGTGAAAGAACGAACGTACGTACGATCAAAAGAACGTACGAACGCACGAACGAAAGAAAGTACGAACGCACGTATGTAAGTTGGCACGAAATATCGAACGAACGTATGTACGTACGAACAAACGTAAGTACGTACGTAAGAACAAACGTATGTACGTACAAAAGAACGAACGAACGATTGAACGAACGTACGCATGTTCGTACGAACGTACGTATGTACGTACGTGCATACGTACGAGTGAAAGAACGAAAGAATGAACGAACGTACGAACGAACGTACGTAAGTATGTACGAAAGAACGAACGATCGAACAAACAAGCGAACGAACGCAGGAACGAACGTTCGTCCGTACGTACGTACGTAGAAAGGAACGAACGAACCAACCAACGAACGATCGAACCTCCGAACTAACGAACGTACAAACGAATGAACATACGAACGTACGGCCGAACGAACGTACGTACGAAGCAACGAACGAACGATGGAACGAACGAAAGAAAAAACAAACGAACGAACGTACGTACGAACGAACGTACGTACGAACGAACGTACGTACGAACGAACGTACGTACGAACGAACGTACGAACGAACGTACGTACGAACGTACGAACGAACGTACGTAAGTATGTACGAACGAACGAACAAACGAACGTACGTAAGAACGAACGTATGTACGTACAAAAGAACGAACGAACGATTGAACGAACGTACGCATGTTCGTACGAACGAATGTAGGTACGACCGAAAGAACGTACGTACGCACGAACGAAAGAAAGTACGAACGCACGTATGTAAGTTGGCACGAAATATCGAACGAACGTATGTACGTACGAAGAAACGTAAGTACGAACGTAAGAACAAACGTATGTACGTACAAAAGAACGAACGAACGATTGAACGAACGTACGCATGTTCGTACGACCGAACGAACGTACGTACGTACGAACGACTGAACGAACGTACGTAAGTATGTACGAAAGAACGAACGATCGAACAAACAAGCGAACGAACGCAGGAACGAACGTTCGTCCGTACGTACGTACGTAGGAACGAACGAACGAACCAACCAACGAACGATCGAACCTCCGAACTAACGAACGTACAAACGAATGAACATACGTACGTACGACCGAACGAACGTACGTACGAAGCAACGAACGAACGATGGAACGAACGAAAGAAAAAACAAACGAACGAACGTACGCACGAACGAACGTACGTAAGTATGTACGAACGAACGAACAAACGAACGTACGTAAGAACGAACGTATGTACGTACAAAAGAACGAACGAACGATTGAACGAACGTACGCATGTTCGTACGAACGAATGTAGGTACGACCGAAAGAACGTACGTACGCACGAACGAAAGAAAGTACGAACGCACGTATGTAAGTTGGCACGAAATATCGAACGAACGTATGTACGTACGAACAAACGTAAGTACGAACGTAAGAACAAACGTATGTACGTACAAAAGAACGAACGAACGTACGCATGTTCGTACGAACGAACGAACGTACGTACGTACGAACGACCGAACGAACGTACGTAAGTATGTACGAAAGAACGAACGATCGAACAAACAAGCGAACGAACGCAGGAACGAACGTTCGTCCGTACGTACGTACGTAGGAACGAACCAACCAACGAACGATCGAACCTCCGAACTAACGAACGTACAAACGAATGAACATACGTACGTACGACCGAACGAACGTACGTACGAAGCAACGAACGAACGATGGAACGAACGAAAGAAAAACCAAACGAACGAACGTACGTACGAACGAACGTACGTACGAACGAACGAACGTAAGTATGTACGAACGAACGAACAAACGAACGTACGTAAGAACGAACGTATGTACGTACAAAAGAACGAACGAACGATTGAACGAACGTACGCATGTTGGAACGAACGAACGTAGGTACGACCGAAAGAACGTACGTACGTGGGAACGAACGTACGTAAGTATGTAAGAACTAACGAACGAACGAATGAACAAAAGAACGAACGTACGTACGAATGAACGACCGAACGAACGTACGTACGCATGTACGTACGAACGACCGAACGTACGTAAGAACGAACGATCGAACGTACGTACGTACGTAAGTACGTGCGAAAGAACAAACGAAGAAACGTACGTACATACGTCCGTACCTACGAACGAACGAACGTACGTACGTACGAAGGAGTGAACGAACGAACGAAATAACGAACGAACGTACGTATGTACGTACGTACATAAGTACGAGTGAAAGAACGAACGTACGTACGATCAAAAGAACGTACGAACGCACGAACGAAAGAAAGTACGAACGCACGTATGTAAGTTGGCACGAAATATCGAACGAACGTATGTACGTACGAACAAACGAAAGTACGTACGTAAGAACAAACGTATGTACGTACAAAAGAACGAACGAACGATTGAACGAACGTACGCATGTTCGTACGAACGAACGTAGGTACGATCGAAAGAACGTACGTACGTGGGAACGAACGTACGTAAGTATGTAAGAACTAACGAACGATCGAACGAACAAACGAACGACCGAAGGAACGAACGTTCGTCCGTAGGAACGAACGAACGAATCAACCAACGAACGATCGAACAAACGTACGTACGTACGAATGAACAAAGGAACGAACGTACGTACGTACGAACGAACGTACATAAATATGTACGAACGAACGAACGAACAAACGAACGAACGTACGTACGAAGAAACAAACGTTCGTCCGTCCGTAGGAACGAACGAACCATCGAAAGTACGTTTGTACGTAAGAACGAACGATCGAACGGACGAACGACCGAACGATGGAACGAACGAAACAAAGAACAAACGGACAAACGTACGTACGAACGATCGAACGAACGTATGCATGTACGTACGAACGAACGTACAGACGAACGTACGTAAGTATGTACGAACGAACGAACGTACGTACGAACGTTCGTTCGCACGTAGGAAGGAACGAACGAACCAACGAACGTACGGACGTACGTAAGAACGAACGATCGAACGAACGTACGACCGAATGATCGAACGAACGAGCAAACGTACGTACGTACGAACAAACTAACGACCGAACAAATGAATGAACGTACGTACATACGAAACAAAGAACGAACGAACGTACGTACGAACGAACGATGAAACGAAAGAACAAACGAAGAAACGTACGTACATACGTCCGTACGTACGACCGAACGAACGTACGTACGAAGCAACGAACGAACGTATGTACGACCGAACGATGGAACGAAAGAACAAACGTACGTACGAACCAACGACCGAACGAAATAACGAAAGAACGAACGAATGAACAAAAGAACGAACGATCAAACGAACGTACGTACGAATGAACGACCGAACGAACGTACGTACGCATGTACGTACGAACGACCGAAGTACGTAAGAACGAACGATCGAACGAACGTACGTAAGTACGTGCGAAAGAACAAACGAAGAAACGTACGTACATACGCCCGTACGTACGAACGAACGTACGTACGTACGAAGGAGTGAACGAACGAACGAACGTACGTATGTACGTACGTACGTACATAAGTACGAGTGAAAGAACGAACGTACGTACGATCAAAAGAACGTACGAACGCACGAACGCAAGAAAGTACTAACGCACGTATGTAAGTTGGCACGAAATATCGAACGAACGTATGTACGTACGAACAAACGAACAAACGTAAGTACGTACGTAAGAACAAACGTATGTACGTACAAAAGAACGAACGAACGATTGAACGAACGTACGCATGTTCGTACGAACGAACGTAGGTACGACCGAAAGAACGTACGTACGTGGGAACGAACGTACGTAAGTATGTAAGAACTAACGAACGATCGAACGAACAAACGAACGACCGAAGGAACGAACGTTCGTCCGTAGGAACGAACGAACGAACCAACCAACGAACGATCGAACAAACGTACGTACGTACGAATGAACAAAAGAACGAACGTACGTACGTACGAACGAACGTACATAAATATGTACGAACGAACGAACGAACAAACGAACGAACGAACGAACGAACGAACGAACAAACGAACGAACGAACAAACGAACGAACGTACGTACGTACGAAGAAACAAACGTTCGTCCGTCCGTAGGAACGAACGAACCATCGAACGAACGAAACAAAGAACAAACGTACGTACGAACGATCGAACGAACGAATGATTGAACGAACGAACGTATGCATGTACGTACGAACGACCGAACGTACGTAAGAACGAACGATCGAACGAACGTACGTAAGTACGTGCGAAAGAACAAACGAAGAAACGTACGTACATACGTCCGTACGTACGAACGAACGTACGTACGTACGAAGGAGTGAACGAACGAACGAACGTACGTATGTACGTACGTACATAAGTACGAGTGAAAGAACGAACGTACGTACGATCAAAAGAACGTACGAACGCACGAACGACAGAAAGTACTAACGCACGTATGTAAGTTGGCACGAAATATCGAACGAACGTATGTACGTACGAACAAACGAACAAACGTAAGTACGTACGTAAGAACAAACGTATGTACGTACAAAAGAACGAACGAACGATTGAACGAACGTACGCATGTTCGTACGAACGAACGTAGGTACGACCGAAAGAACGTACGTACGTGGGAACGAACGTACGTAAGTATGTAAGAACTAACGAACGATCGAACGAACAAACGAACGACCGAAGGAACGAACGTTCGTCCGTAGGAACGAACGAACGAACCAACCAACGAACGATCGAACAAACGTACGTACGTACAAATGAACAAAAGAACGAACGTACGTACGTACGAACGAACGTACATAAATATGTACGAACGAACGAACGAACAAACGAACGAACGAACAAACGAACGAACGTACGTACGAAGAAACAAACGTTCGTCCGTCCGTAGGAACGAATGAACCATCGAACGAACGAACCATCGAACGAACGAAACAAAGAACAAACGTACGTACGAACGATCGAACGAACGAATGATTGAACGAACGAACGTATGCATGTACGTACGAACGACCGAACGTACGTAAGAACGAACGATCGAACGAACGTACGTAAGTACGTGCGAAAGAACAAACGAAGAAACGTACGTACATACGTCCGTACGTACGAACGAACGTACGTACGTACGAAGGAGTGAACGAACGAACGAACGTACGTATGTACGTACGTACATAAGTACGAGTGAAAGAACGAACGTACGTACGATCAAAAGAACGTACGAACGCACGAACGAAAGAAAGTACTAACGCACGTATGTAAGTTGGCACGAAATATCGAACGAACGTATGTACGTACGAACAAACGAACAAACGTAAGTACGTACGTAAGAACAAACGTATGTACGTACAAAAGAACGAACGAACGATTGAACGAACGTACGCATGTTCGTACGAACGAACGTAGGTACGACCGAAAGAACGTACGTACGTGGGAACGAACGTACGTAAGTATGTAAGAACTAACGAACGATCGAACGAACAAACAAACGACCGAAGGAACGAACGTTCGTCCGTAGGAACGAACGAACGAACCAACCAACGAACGATCGAACAAACGTACGTACGTACAAATGAACAAAAGAACGAACGTACGTACGTACGAACGAACGTACATAAATATGTACGAACGAACGAACGAACAAACGAACGAACGAACGAACAAACGAACGAACGTACGTACGAAGAAACAAACGTTCGTCCGTCCGTAGGAACGAACGAACCATCGAACGAACGAAACAAAGAACAAACGTACGTACGAACGATCGAACGAACGAATGATTGAACGAACGAACGTATGCATGTACGTACGAACGACCGAACGTACGTAAGAACGAACGATCGAACGAACGTACGTAAGTACGTGCGAAAGAACAAACGAAGAAACGTACGTACATACGTCCGTACGTACGAACGAACGTACGTACGTACGAAGGAGTGAACGAACGAACGAACGTACGTATGTACGTACGTACATAAGTACGAGTGAAAGAACGAACGTACGTACGATCAAAAGAACGTACGAACGCACGAACGAAAGAAAGTACTAACGCACGTATGTAAGTTGGCACGAAATATCGAACGAACGTATGTACGTACGAACAAACGAACAAACGTAAGTACGTACGTAAGAACAAACGTATGTACGTACAAAAGAACGAACGAACGATTGAACGAACGTACGCATGTTCGTACGAACGAACGTAGGTACGACCGAAAGAACGTACGTACGTGGGAACGAACGTACGTAAGTATGTAAGAACTAACGAACGATCGAACGAACAAACGAACGACCGAAGGAACGAACGTTCGTCCGTAGGAACGAACGAACGAACCAACCAACGAACGATCGAACAAACGTACGTACATACGAATGAACAAAAGAACGAACGTACGTACGTACGAACGAACGTACATAAATATGTACGAACGAACGAACGAACAAACGAACGAACGAACAAACGAACGAACGTACGTACGAAGAAACAAACGTTCGTCCGTCCGTAGGAACGAACGAACCATCGAACGAACGAAACAAAGAACAAACGTACGTACGAACGATCGAACGAACGAATGATTGAACGAACGAACGTATGCATGTACGTACGAACGACCGAACGTACGTAAGAACGAACGATCGAACGAACGTACGTAAGTACGTGCGAAAGAACAAACGAAGAAACGTACGTACATACGTCCGTACGTACGAACGAACGTACGTACGTACGAAGGAGTGAACGAACGAACGAACGTACGTATGTACGTACGTACATAAGTACGAGTGAAAGGACGAACGTACGTACGATCAAAAGAACGTACGAACGCACGAACGAAAGAAAGTACTAACGCACGTATGTAAGTTGGCACGAAATATCGAACGAACGTATGTACGTACGAACAAACGAACAAACGTAAGTACCTAAGAACAAACGTATGTACGTACAAACGAACGATTGAACGAACGTACGCATGTTCGTACGAACGAACGTAGGTACGACCGAAAGAACGTACGTACGTGGGAACGAATGTACGTAAGTATGTAAGAACTAACGAACGATCGAACGAACAAACGAACGACCGAAGGAACGAACGTTCGTCCGTAGGAACGAACGAACGAACCAACCAACGAACGATCGAACAAACGTACGTACATACGAATGAACAAAAGAACGAACGTACGTACGTACGAACGAACGAACAAACGAACGAACGAACAAACGAACGAACGTACGTACGAAGAAACAAACGTTCGTCCGTCCGTAGGAACGAACGAACCATCGAACGAACGAAACAAAGAACAAACGTACGTACGAACGATCGAACGAACGAATGATTGAACGAACGAACGCATGCATGTACGTACGAACGACCGAACGTACGTAAGAACGAACGATCGAACGAACATACGTAAGTACGTGCGAAAGAACAAACGAAGAAACGTACGTACATACGTCCGTACGTACGAAGGAGTGAACGAACGAACGAACGTACGTATGTACGTACGTACATAAGTACGAGTGAAAGAACGAACGTACGTACGATCAAAAGAACGTACGAACGCACGAACGAAAGAAAGTACTAACGCACGTATGTAAGTTGGCACGAAATATCGAACGAACGTATGTACGTACGAACAAACGAACAAACGTAAGTACGTACGTAAGAACAAACGTATGTACGTACGTACGAACGAACGTACATAAATATGTACGAACGAACGAACGAACAAACGAACGAACGAACAAACGAACGAACGTACGTACGAAGAAACAAACGTTCGTCCGTCCGTAGGAACGAACGAACCATCGAAAGTACGTTTGTACGTAAGAGCGAACGATCGAACGGACGAACGACCGAACGATGGAACGAACGAAAGAAAGAACAAACGGACAAACGTACGTACGAACGAATGATTGAACGAACGAACGTATGCATGTACGCACGAACGAACGTACGTAAGTATGTACGAACGAACGAACGTACGTACGAAGGAACGAACGTTCGTACGTACGTAGGAAGGAACGAACGAACCAACGAACGTACGGACGTACGTAAGAACGAACGATCGAACGAACGTACGACCGAATGAACGAACAAACGAGCAAACGTACGTACGTAGGAACGAACTAACGAATGAACATACGTACGACCGACCGAACGAACGAACGTATGTACGACCGAACGATGGAACGAAAGAACAAACGTACGTACGAACCAACGACCGAACGAAATAACGAAATAACGAACAAAAGAACGAACGATCAAACGAACGTACGTACGTAAGAACGAACGATCGAACGTACGTAAGAACGAACGATCGAACGAACGTACGTACGTAAGTACGTGCGAAAGAACAAACGAAGAAACGTACGTACATACGTCCGTACGTACGAACGAACGTACGTACGTACGAAGGAGTGAACGAACGAACGAAATAACGAACGAACGTACGTATGTACGTACGTACATAAGTACGAGTGAAAGAACGAACGAACGAACGTATGTACGTACAAACGAACGAACAAACGAATGAACGAACGTACCTACGTACGTACGTCCGAAAGTACGAATAAACGTACATACGCTCGAATGAAAGAACGAAGAAACGAACGAAGTACCGAACGTACGAGCGTACGTACGAACGAACGAATGTTCGTTCGTACGTACGTACGTACGAACGAATGTTCGTTCGTACGTACGTACGTACGTACGAATGTTCGTTCGTACGTACGTACGTACGTACGAATGTTCGTTCGTACGTACGTACGTACGTAGGAAGGAACGAACGAATATACGTAAGAACAAACGAACGACCGAACGATCGAACGAACGTACCTATGTACGAACGAACGAACGAACGGACGTCCGAACGTAGATACGTACGAACGACCGAACGAACGTATGTATGTACGAACGAAAGATCGAACGAAAAAACGAACGAACGTACGTACGTACGAACGAACGAACAAAGGAATGTACGTCCATACGTACGAACGAAGGAAGGAAGGAAGGTACTTACATACAACCAACGGACGGACGTACGTACCTACGTACGAACAAGCGAACGAACGAAATGTATGAACGAACGAACGTACGTATGTGCGAACGAACGAACTAACGTACGTAAGTACGTACGAACGAACTAACGTAAGTAAGTACGTACGAACGAACTAACGTACGTAAGTACGTACGAACGAACGATCAAACGAACGTACGTACGTACGAACGAACGCAAGAATGAACGAACGTACGTATGTACGTACGATCGAACAAAAGAACGAACGAACGAACGAACGAAAGAAGGATAGAACAAACGAAAGATCGAACGAACGATCGAACGCATGTACGTACGAAAGAACGAACGAACGTACGTACGAACGAACGAACAAACGAACGTATGTACGTACGTACGTACCTACGACCGAACGAACGAAGGAACGTACGTACGTAGGTACGACCGAACAAACGTACGTACGTACGTACGAAAGATCGATCGAACGAACGAACAGACGTACGTACGTACATATTACGTTGGCAGGAAATAAGGAAAGAACTATGTACGTACGAATGAACGAACGAACGAACGTACGACCGAACGAACAAACGTACGTACGTACTTACGTACGAACGAGCGAACGTACGTACGAACGAACGACCGAACGTACGTACGTATGAACGACCGAACGAACGAAGAAACGAATGAACGTACGTACATACGACCGAACGAACGTACGTAGGAAGGAAGGAACGAACAAACGATCGTACGTACGAACGAATGTACGTATGAACGAATGAAAGAACGTACGTACGTACGAAAGTACGAACGCACGTATGTAATTTGGCACGAAATATTGAACGAACGTATGTACGTACGAACAAACGAAAGTACGTACGTAAGAACGAACGAACGAACGAACGAACGTATGTACGTACAAACGAACGAACAAACGAATGAACGAACGTACCTACGTACGTACGTCCGAAAGTACGAATAAACGTACATACGCTCGAATGAAAGAACGAAGAAACGAACGAAGTACCGAACGTACGAACGAATGTTCGTTCGTACGTACGTACGTACGTAGGAAGGAACGAACGAATATACGTAAGAACAAACGAACGACCGAACGATCGAACGGACGATCGAACGAACGGACCTATGTACGAACGAACGTACGCACGTACGAACGAACGAACAAAGGAATGTACGTCCATACGTCCATACGTACGAACGAAGGAAGGAAGGAAGGTACTTACATACAACCAACGGACGGACGTACGTACCTACGTACGAACAAGCGAACGAACGAAATGTATGAACGAACGAACTAACAAACGAGCGAAAGAACGAACGAACGTACGTACGTACGTACGAACGAACAAACGAAGATACGTACATACATCCGTAAGTACGAACAAACGAATGAGCGAACGAACGTACGTATGTGCGAACGAACGAACTAACGTACGTAAGTACGTACGAACGAACGATCAAACGAACGTACGTACGTACGAACGAACGAAAGAACGCAAGAATGAACGAACGTACGTATGTACGTACGATCGAACAAAAGAACGAACGAACGAACGAAAGAAGGATAGAACAAACGAAAGATCGAACGAACGATCGAACGAACGTACGTACGAAAGAACGAACGAACGTACGTACGTACGAACGAACGAACGAACGTATGTACGTACGTACGTACCTACGACCGAACGAACGTACGTACGTAGGTACGACCGAACAAACGTACGTACGTGCGAAAGATCGAACGAACGAACGAACAGACGTACGTACGTACATATTACGTTGGCAGGAAATAAGGAAAGAACTATGTACGTACGAATGAACGAACGAACGAACGTACGACCGAACGAACAAACGTACGACCGAACGAACAAACGTACGACCGAACGAACAAACGTAGGTACGTACTTACGTACGAACGAGCGAACGTACGTACGAACGAACGACCGAACGTACGTACGAACGAACGACCGAACGTACGTACGTACGAACGACCGAACGAACGAAGAAACGAATGAACGTACGTACATACGACCGAACGAACGTACGTAGGAAGGAAGGAACGAACAAACGATCGTACGTACGAACGAATGTACGTATGAACGAATGAAAGAACGTACGTACGTACGTACGAATGAACGAACGAAAAGTCGAACGAACGAACGAACGTATGTACGTACGTACGTACGAACATACGTATGAATGAAGGAAATAACGATCGAAATGAAGGATAGAACGAACGCATGTACGTACGTACTAACAAACGCACTAAAGAACGAACGAACGTACGTACGTATGTACGAACGAACGAACGAACAAACGAACGTATGTACGTACGTAACTACGAACGAACGAATGAACGAACGTACGTATGAACGAAAGATCGAACGGACGAACGAACAGACGTACGTGCGTACGTATTACATTGGCAGGAAATAAGGAAAGAACGTATGTACGTACGAATGAACGAACGAACGAACGTACGACTGAACGAACGAACAAACGAACAAACGTATGTACGAACGAACTACCGAACGAACGAAGAAACGAATGAACATACGTACATACGACCGAACGAAAGTACGTACGAAGGAACGAACGAACAAACGATCGTTCGAACGCACGTAAGTATGTACGTACGTACGATCGAACGAACGATCAATCGAACGTACGTACGAACGATCAATCGAACGTACGTACGCACGAACGAATGAATGAACGAACGAACGAACGGAGGAAATAACGAAGGAACGAACGAATGAACGAAGGAACGAACGAATGAACGAACGAAAGATCGAACGAACGATAGATCAAACGAACGAATGAACGAACGTATGTACGTACGAACGAACGAACAAAAGAACGTACGTAAGAACGAACGATTGAACGAATAAACGTACGCACGAACGAACGAACGATCAAACGAACGTACGTACGTACGTACGAACGAACGATCAAACGAACGTACGTACGTACGACCGAACGGTCAAACGCACGAATGAACGCTCGTACGTACGAACGAACGTACGTATTACGTAGGCAGGAAATACCGAAAGAACGTATGTTCGTACGAACGAACGTAAGAACAACTTTCGGGGAACGAATATGTAAAGAAAAATATGCCCGCTCGCGAACGGAGGATGGGGAGAGAACACGGAACATTCACATCGTCACACTTCGTCAGTCCATGGCTTCTAAACTATATTTGACCCGAACTCAAAAACGAAAAACAATTAGTGTAAGAGGTGTAAAACAACTTCATATATATATATATATATATATATATATATATATATATATATATATATATATATATATATATATATATATATATATATATATATAGTTATTAATATTTCTAAGTCTCTCTAAAGGAGACTATGGCAGCGGTACTGGAAATTAATAGTTATCGCCAAGCCAACATGGCAGTCCCAAAATTAGGACGAAAGCTGCCGTGAATTAGCTCTAAGAAGCCATCGCCTCTAGCTAGCTATGTGACACACGAAACCTGTGTCCTTTATAACCTTCGAACAGGGGAGGTCAGCAGTGTCTCCTTTAGAGAGACTTAGAAATATTAATAACTATTTCTGAAAACCAGTGGATAGATTCCACTGAAATTAGATAAGTAACCTTCGAACAGATGGTCGGCAGCGCCGCCTGGCTGGGGCTTGGCTGCTCTGCATTGACAAGGGGCAACACCCTGAAACTAGTCTAGTCTGCAGATGCCAAACCAGCAGGGGGACACTGCTGACCTCCCCTGTTCGAAGGTTATAAAGGACACAGGTTTCGTGTGTCACATAGCTAGCTAGAGGCGATGGCTTCTTGGAGCTAATTCACGGCAGCTTTCGTCCTAATTTTGGGACTGCCATGTTGGCTTGGCGATAACTACTATATATATATATATATATATCTATATCTGTATATGTGTGTGTGTGTATATATATATACGACTTAAGGCTTATTTTGCTGCCATTTCTAGCGGATCCAGTTACTGCCTGAGGGTCTCTCGTTCAGCTGTTGATGTAATTGCTACATTAATTTTCTTTCTCTACGTAGATGGCATAATTTTCCAGGGAGGTAACTGTGGCATGTTGGTCTGCTATCTACCTTTGTAATTAGATGTGGTTACTTCCCTTACATTGCTTGTTTGTTAGGATGCTTCCCTGACTGTATTCCGTATATTTTTTAGATACATGGAGCACTGAAACGAATGAACGGATACATACATACGTACGTACGTACGTACGTACGTGCGTGCGTGCGTGCGTGCGTGTAATGCAACACAATGCACCCCAATTTTTATTCACTGTAAGTTTTATATATCTGTGCTACTCTCTTTCTAGCTTTCACTCTTTCTCCTTCGCTCTCTTCTATTTCTAGCCTTTCTTCTTTCCCCCTTCATCCCTTCCCTTGTTCTCTCTCTCTCCCTCCCACTCTCTCTTCCCTCTGCCTGCTGCTGAAATTTGTAGTAAGGTTTATGATAAACTTTGACAGCTGCCCATTTTGCGCCATTATTATATTTTGACAATCTTTATTTTTTGTTAGAAAGCTGACACATCTAGTTGTTTATTCTAACTCATTTTGTGCTTTATAAAGTATTCATAAATTTGTACAGTTTTGAAATACGAGTTGTTTCTTGGAAATACAGCATCACAGACATTCTAATGTTATTACACAACAGACAGTCTAGAGTGGAACCAGCCAAAACTGCAATGACGATCTGGTATTTGACTGAAGATAGAAACCTCCAAATGACCCCTCCTTGTTTTTTCCTCTCCTTTTTTTGTATCGTCAAACTGTCCTGATGTTTTGTTGTCGCCTGTTACGTTCTTGTTCCATTTTTTGTTTTTTTTTAATTTCATATATACACATATACATACATATATATATATATATACAAACACACATACATACATACACACACACATACATACGTACATACATACATACATAAATGCATGCATACATGTTACAAGAACTTCGGAATACATCGGTGCTGTGACAAAAAGCAGAATAACAAATGCGTACTTCGGTAGACTGCGGAAGATATGGAATTCAGAGCCATCTGCATTTAGCAAGACCATATTTGACAATGGTTTTGTGGTACCAGTGATAGAACCAGCATCTGGGATACTGGACTGGACACTCAATGAGATACGCAGCCTGCACATCAAAACCAGAAAGATACTGACCACAACTGGCTCCGGAAAGGTACTGACCAGTTAGATTGAACTGAAACCAAACGATTCTTAACCAAGCAGTCACTCTTATCTATACATAACAACTTTCATCTACACACACATAGGCGGCGAGCTGGCGGAAACGTTAGCACGCTGGGCGAAATGCTTCGTGGTATTTCGTCTGCCGCTACGTTCTGAGTTCAAATTCCACCGAGGTCGATTTTGCTTTTCATCCTTTCGGTGTGGATTAAATAAGTACCAGTTACGCACTGGGGTCGATATAATCGACTTAATCCGTTTGTCTGTCCTTGCTTGTTCCCTCTGTGTGTAGCCCCTTGTGGGTAGTAAAGAAATAACACATACAAACATAGTGAAGGTCAAAATTTAGCAAGGAAAAAGTGATTGAACAGCGGTAACATCGTTTATTTAACTTACTTTTTTGCTCAACATACAGATCATTTCGGTTATCAAAAGTGCTTCTTCTCGGAGAAATTTCAAAAGGAACCATTTATATTGCTGAAAAATATTGTGTGTGTGTGTGTATATATATATATATATATATATATATATATATACGGGGCGTGAGAGAGAAATTTTTTGGCCAATAATTCTTAAAGCAGTCATGTGATCCAAAATACATTGTCACGTGATCCATGGCTCCAGGAATTTCCTCTATGTACTTCGAGGATTCATAGTATAAGGGAACCACTGCAAGAGAAACAGAAAAGATATTGAACGTGCGTGGGTGTGTATGCGTGTGTTTGTATGCGCATGTATATATATATATATATATATATATATATATGTATGTATACATGTGTGTAGTCCAAAAGTCTACGAAAATACAAAAAAAGAGAGAGAGACAGTGACAGTTGAGGGAACAGTAAATAAGGTTTGATGTTCAGAGGAAACTTGAAGAAGCCTTTAACGCTGATGATGATGGTTGTGGTAATGGTGGTGATGGTGATTATGATGGTGACAATGGTGTTGATGATGATGATGATGATGATGGTCATGATGCTGGTGATAATGTTGATGATGGTGATGATGATAACGATGATGTTGATAATGTGGAGACACACACTTACCGAAGTGAAGGTCACGTCATCACCACAATGTTTCAAATATATTTCTGGAACAGAAAGTCAACGGTTATTATTATTATTATTATTATTATTATTATCATCAAAGACAATGAAGCATCTTCTTGGATGATTGTATGCACCTCTGTACATGCGCCATACCAGCTACGCGAGGGCGTTTATAATCCATATCCATTAATGTTTATATTTTATGCTTTTTTGTCGCTGTATTGTGTCTCCATTTCTTTGTTTCCAGCTGTTATTCTTTTTATTATTGATCTTCTGCATAAATGAAGCTATATCCTTTAGGTTGTTGCTTTTCTATACACAAACTGAGAAGATATTTTGCGGAATAGTCATTTAAAAAAAAATTTATTTATCACTCAAAAAGACACATCTGCATCATCGATTTTGCACCCTTCTTAATTATAATTGTGATTTATTCATAATTATACATATTTCTTATATGAAGTTTATGATTACATGTTTGGCCATTGATAGGAATTGTTTATGATATATCCTTCGTAATGTATTTTTACATTCCTCTTCAATTAATTATATACATATATATATATATATATATATATATATATACAATACATATGTATGTATATGAATAGAGAGATAGATAGATAGAGCAAGAAAGAGAGACAGACAGAAGAAGTTGGATAAATAGCAGAGGAGACAACTTACTGGTGAGCGTCCTTAAACGTGCAAGGCTCTGGCAGAAATCATCGAAGAACATACGGCCTTTCTGATCAGCGTATCTGATACAAATGTTGACTGCAACACATTTATTAAGTTTACCGTCTGTAAAGAGATGGATACATGGTGTATTAACATGCAGACATGCTATTAGGCTGCTGGTCTGTTGCATGAATGTTCTCGTGTAATGCATTTAATCTGAAGTGAATGCAAATACTTGAAAAATATCAAGGTCCACTCAAGGGAAATAACAATTCAAGATGTCTCAAAATGACTTGCCTCCACTTATCTGTGTAACGATATATTTTGAAGTCTCGTATAACCTCACGTAATCTCATGTAGTCCAAACCAAAACGGACACGATTACCAGCACACTAAAGCAGAACGCTTGGAGAATTATGTTTTACTTGTTTCGGTTATTGGACTGCGACCATGCTAGATGCCACCTCGAAGGGGTTTGTTGCACAAATCAACCCCTGTATTTTGAAACAGGGTACTTATTCTAATAGTCACTTTTAGCTGAACCACTTGGTTACGGGGACATAAAAATATCAACATATATTGTCAAATGGTGTCACTGAAGATTTGTGTATGAGACGCGTGTCTGCCAAGTTTGTGCCAAAACTGCTTTCAGCTGACCGAAAAGACACTCAGGTTTCAGATGCACAAGATCTCTTTGATTGTGTTGAGAACGATGAAAACTTTTTGAAAACAATCATAACGGGTGATGAATCGTGGGTCTATGGGTATGACGCCGAAAAAAAGGGCTCAGTCTTCGTGGTAGAAGACTCCAGCCTCTCCGAGACTGAAGCAACGTGAACTGTTGACCGTTTTCTTCGACTACAAGGGGATTGTTCATCACGAGTCTGTTCCACCTGGTCAGACAATAAACAAGGGGTACCACCGTTACGTTTTGCGGCCTTTGCGGGATGCTATTCGTCGGAAAAGGCCACAATTACATGCTTCCAGTGAGTGGCAATCATACCATGACAACGCACCTGCCCATTTAGTGCAGACTGTGCAGACGATTTTGGCTAGGCACAGTGTTCCCGAGGTCATATGTGTGTGTCTATATATATCTCTCTCTGTATATGTGTGTGTGTGTGTGTATGTGTCTGTATGTATATACCTGACACACAAGGCATTTGAAAAGAAGCAAAATAGTAAATAGTTACGGGAAATGTCATAATAAGGCAACAGTTCATTAATATCCACCGTCCCAGAATCGTCGAAATCACAGGCATGGAAGTGTCTCTGAAAGAGAAAAAAGTAGAAGAAAAAAGGGTAAAGAATAGAGCATGAGAATGTGATATCACACACACGCACGCACACACAGGCACACAGACACACACAGATGTCGATGCATGGTATTTTGATCTGAGATCGTAAGTTGAAGCCAAAATGTTTTCAACATGGAAGACACAAGTCATCCTGAAACACACAAAGGCCGTCACCTTCACTTAAACACTTACTTGTAATGTGGTTCAGCAATTTCTTGCTTTGTAGCACTCAAAACGTTTGTGTTACGTATAAAACGTCCTCCCTCCATCAAATCAACATTGCCTGTACGGGTGCTCAAATGTGCCACCCGTCTCATTTCGAAGTGGTCGTAGAACAGCGTGAAATGTAGTATTTGTTTCAAGAAAACTACAAACCGCACGCTCTAGGAATTGAAACTGTGATCACACGATCGTGAATGCAACACTCTAATCGCTAGTCCATGTGTCGTCTATATATATATACATACATAATATAAGCAGAAAATGAAGAAAACTTTTGATCAACAAACAAATTGACTAGCATCAGTTGTTAGTTTCTAATACAAAACTTAACATAGCTTACAGCCGTTTCTGCTACCAATGTCAGTCAGTGCCATCATAGAAAATTATGAGAACAATATTTGTCATCTTTTATAGCACATCCAATCTGGTAGATGGAGTTTCATCAGAGTGAAGACAAATACATAAAAGAAAAGAAGAGGGAAGAGGAAAGGACAGGGCTTCAGGATGAGAAAAGGACCCTTAATAAATAAGAATCATACCATTTTGCAGTGTCAAGCTTGAAGTCGATGAGCAAATGAATAAACTAGAAAAATAATTGGTGGGTTAATCTTTCTTTAGGGGTGCCAGGGTGTATAAATAATAAGAAAATAAAACCGATACTTAAGTATAACAGGATTCGTCAAAGGTAATTTATACCGGTAGAAATTACGGATATTCTTATCCCTCAGACAGTTATTCCAACCCCTAACACTACTTATATATATATATATATATATATATATGTACATATGCGTGTGGAAGCGTGTACGCAAATGTTTTCCATTTGTCGAGTCGATATCAATCTACTTTCTAAGAAACCTACTTGAATTCCTAAGGGAGATAACAATAATCTATCCTTCTGGACACCTGAGTTACTCGCCCCTTACTTTCGTTTATTTCCCGTTTTTTACTTCTATTTTACATTTCCTTATCACTTTAGATTGCCAACTGCCATATCTTATTTCAATTTTCACATTGTTTATTTTTGGTTTCTTATTTACTTAAATGAAACATGGTTTTTTTTTTATTATACAAAAAAGAATTAATTGGCCAATCAAAATGGTCACCTGACAAAGGTTCACAAAGTCCCAGCATTCCTTTGTGTCATCCAGAGTCAGTAATCCATCACGTGATTTCTGGTGAGAAAAGCTAAGGTCAAGGTCAACAAGTGGATTATGGGATATATTAAAGGTTATTGTTTTGCTGTGTGGTGGTGGTGTAAGGTGGTTGTGGTGGTAGGAGATAGTATGTGATGGTGTGTGTGTGTGTGTGTATCCTCTTTGTGTGTATGCATCATGTTATGAACGTGTTGAATAACGACAACCAAAACAATGACTTATGACCATCACCATCGAAAGGATACATTATATCTCTCAATAAGGCAGCGGCAAGTCTCCAGAGAAAATATATCAGGTGTTGTCTGTTTGTCTGGAAAGAAAACAAGAAAAACGCTTTACTTTGCTAACAAGAACCCTGTCAATCATAAAAGTAGAATATACATGACGTGTGTGTGAGCATGCATATATATATATATATATATATATATACATACACGTAGTCCGTTGGTGATTTCTTCTCCTCTTCCTTTGGGCGTTTCTCTTTCTCCTTTCCGATGAGGAGCTATGTTCGAAATGTGAAACTCTCTCTCCTTTCACCGAGCGTCAAGCTAATATACTTCTTGTGCACGTTCTCACGTTCGTTGTTTTTCTTCTTTCTTTTCGTTTTTTTATCCGTTTATTTGAATTGAGTACACACACACACACACACACACACACACATACATACGTATACATAAGAGAGGGAACAAGGGATTCTTTTAGATCATAAGAACTCTTCTGGGTCTAATCGGAGAACGGGGAATCCCATGCTTGCAGCTGGTAGCGTTTGAAATGAATGCAAGGACTGTGAATTGTATTTCCCTTGCTGGGGAGGGTTGGGGCCAAGAAGGGCGTCCAGCTGTTGGAAATCTGATTCAAGAATGTAAAGTTTGGTATTAAAGGAAGAATGATGACAACAATGACGACGACAACGATGATGATGATGACGATGACGATGACGACAACAATGACAATGATGACGATGGTTACACTGATGACGATGATGATGATTACAATATCTCATCATCACTCCACAGACGTGGTGACAAACAGACAGACCCCTGAGCTTACCTATCCTCCACACGGTATTCAATACCCTTCTCAGCTGGCGCGCATCCACCTTTGATGAGGGAGTGTTCTTCTCAAAGATGCTGGCAAGGAGGTCTTCTTTGATCTTTGCAATTTCGTCAACTGTCTCCTGTAACAGAAAGAATATTGGTGCAGAAGTGAGACAACGGCGCACAGACTTGAGGAAAGTAAAACAGATCCGTTACACATCTTACATTCCATTGCATCACTCTGCAATATACGGCTGCAATTGTGTGCATACATGTGTCTGTGTGTATATATACGCATATATATATATATATATATACACACACACACACACACACACACACACACACATATATGTTTGTAAGCGTGTATTCAAGTGAATCAGTTCCTTAAATAGTAAAAAAAACCAAGGGTCGGGTCTATGAAATTGCTATCGTGTACAAACAAGAAGTGCAATGATGCAACCTTACCGGATCGACTGTCTCCACATCATCGAGGGACCTGCAATGGACATTGAAAGAGAAGGATTTAGACATTCCTAAACGAAGGTAAAGATACGTACAGAAATATACTGACAGCATCATACATAAACATACATACATACATACATACACATACATGCACACACACACACACACACAAATGCACAGGCATACAAATACATACATACACACACGCACATATATTGGGCTGGTGCATAATTATTGCGGTTTTCTTTTTTCAACAAATTTTACTCAACAAAAACAATAACAATATTTAACAAAAACATCTTTAAATGACGGTCTGACCGTCTGCCAAGCAAACGGGAAACATTAATTGAAGTGGATGGTGAATATGCTCCAGAACAATCATTTAAAGATGTTTTTTTGTTACATGTTATTGTTTTTGTTGAATAAAATTTGTTGAAAAAAACCCACAATAATTATGCACCAACCCAATATATAAACATATACATATATATATATATATATATATATATATATATATATATATATGTTTACATATATATCTATATATATATGTATATATAAATACATTTAAACACATAAGAGGTATCCATCATAGGATCCCTCTTATGTGTTTAAATTTACACTGTGTTCATATGAATAATATATAGTCTATAGACTAATTTTTTACATGCTAGGTCACTGGTAGTAGAAATTTCTAAAAATTCTTTATCACCCTGATATTAATTATATATGTGTATATTATATTATATTATGCTATATATATATATATTTATATATATACACACACAAGTGTATGTGTGCATGTGTATATAGCTGTGTTTATACATATGTGTGTGTGTTGGAAGGGTGTTAAGGTGACAGACAGGACAGGTAGAGAAAGAGATAACATAACAATCACCTGATCTTAACTGCCGTCTCTGTGAAGACTCGAAGAATGAACTCTGAAGACGTGTTCTCCTCGATGAAGGGAACAATGACATAGGAACCAGGCACAAGAGTCACGCCAAACGTCGTCTCCCGGCTGACATGTTCCTTCATTTCCGTTTCCATTTGCGTAGCGTATTCATCAAACTTCTCTGGGAGAGGGGTCGGGTAGCCAGGGTTCAGCTGCCGAATGGAGATTGTAAAATCGTCATCATCGTCGTCATCATCATCATCATCATGATCACAACTACCACCATCACCATTATCATACACACATATATATGTATTTACACACTCACATACACACGTGCACACACACACATACATATATATACATCAATCCATGCATAAATATACATACACACACACATATATATATATATATATATATATATATATATATATATATCTTTCTATATATATATATATATGTATATGGAGATGAGAATAGAGAAGAGAGAGAGAGAGAGAGGAAGAGAGGGGAAGAGAGTAAAAGTGAAAATGTGTGTGTGTGTGTTAACAATACAAAATATAGAATCAACACCACAGACAGTAATTTTGTTTCTAATTAATTCCACCTCCGGATTATTCTTATATTTAATTTTATCTTATATATATATATATATATATATATATATATATATATATATATATACTAGCAAGATTACCCGGCGTTGCTCGGGTATTAAATGCTTGGCAATGGTCTTAATAGGTTCTTCCATTTGTTTCGGTGTCCATCTCTTTGAATATTTCTTTTGCACTAAGCTGCAAACATTGACATTGAGGAAGAAGTGATTTCCCCCATAGACCATAAATAAAGTAGTAACCACAGGGTGAAAAGCCCTGGAGAAGCCACGAGAGTATTTCAGGGGGTGCAACAATTGAACGTAAAGTAGCCTTGAAAAGGTCCATGTTTATTGTTCTCACAAGAGCCCTGAAAAGGATCGTTAACCGTTCACAGGTATAAACGTCCTTGTTTTAGTTTACAAGAAAAGCAGTGGGTGCAGTGATGCCAAAACTCAAGCTATCTGCAAGGGGACTGAGAAGGGGGCAAAATAAAAAGCAAGTCTGTGGTATTAAGCAGAATATTTTCTGTAGGCCATCTTTTTATGCCAACACAAAATGACGTACATGATAACACTTCCAATCAGTTAAGATCCGAAACTGTGAGTGCCAGCGACTGATATTGTTATTATAATTATTGTGAGGCGTTGAGTTGGCAGAACTGTTAGCACATCGGACAAAATGCTTAGCGGCATTTCTTCCATCTTTACCGTTCTGAGTTTAAATTCCACTCAGCCTTATAAAACGTTATGTACCAGTCAAGTACTGGGGCCAAAGTGATCAGCTTATCTCCCTCTCTGCAAATTTCAGACTTTGTGTCTATTATAGAAAAGATAATTATTATTGTTGTTGCTGTTGTTGTAAAGACAATTTATTATATTTGTTAAAAGAAGTAGAAAGGAATAGAGAGGAGCAGTAAAGAAGGGGTTAGGGTTAGGGTTAAGGTTAGGGTAAGAGTGACTGACCTTGTACAGGTGTACGCCGATACTAACACTTTGGTGCATTAGCCGATGCATCAGGGATATCACTGTCCGGACATCACCCTCACCCTCACGGATCTCCAACAGGTACTGAGGATTCTTCCAGTAGATATCTGAGGTGCATAATAATAACGTAGCAACAGTAGTAGTAGTAGTAGTAGTGGCAGCAGCAGTAGTAATAGTGGTAGTAGTAGTTCACATGAATATCTATGTACACACTCACATACATATTGTCTGACTCATGCAATCATACAAACATGCATGCTAAAAAAAAACATGATGATGCTATCTCTGTCTGTCTGTCTGTCTCTTTATATATATATATATATATATAATTTTCCCAGAGGATGTATCAACCGTTACCAATATAGCATAAGAACTTACCTTAGGAGATCATTAACTAGATTCCTTAAGGGTCGTTCTCACAGTTTATATTTATATTATAAGGTTTTTAACTTTTAAATTTTCATATTCAAAAGAGACAGAGACTTCAAATTCGATATATCGATTTATTCACCACTCTATGTTAACATTTCTGTGCCAAACTTATCCAGTGACTGGTCCATTGGATTTAGACATTTGGCACTTCTTCAGGAGTGGTTACCTTTCGAACAAAACGCGAAAAAACACATACATAACTATTATTAGGTCTTTAGGATCTCGTTAGCTTTCGTCTTTCGTATATATATATATATATATATATATATATATATATATATGTGTGTTTATATGGGCATGCGTATGGATGTAGAGAGTTGTGTATGGAAGTGCCGATCAAGTGGGTAACACTTGTGGAAAAGGGAAACCCAGGAAGACACGGGACGAAGTGTTGAGGGCCAATCTCTAGGCACAGAACCCTACGAAAGAGATGAGTGAGGATTAAGCCCTCAGGCGTTTTGCTGTACTCACGAGGAGCCATTTACCACAGCGGAATTGGTAGGGATGCTGCTACCACATAAAAAACAACCAACTCCACTCTGTGGAGTTGGTTGGCATTTGGAAGAACCTTCAACCAAAGAAATCATACCAGAACAAACAATGAAACTGCTCAAGCCATTCCAATATGGAAAACGGACATTAAAAGCTGCTGCTGCTGAGGATGATTGGCTAAACCAGTTATAAAGACTGACTGTTGTATCAGGAGTGACTTGAGGCTAAACAACAACAACAACAAGGAAGGGCTCATTAAATGAAGTAACCCAAGGTGGGCCTGTCCTCACCTTTAGAATTGTCATTACCACCAGATGTGATCTTCTTGAGCCATTGGCCATCTTCCCGGAATGTGTGCCATTTCCTTGCTGATGTTTTCTCCTCTGTTCCCTGTCAATGCAACAACAACAACAACAATAAGAACAGCCACAACAACAACAACAACAACAAGGATAATAATGTGTGTGTGTGTGTATGCATCGTTATGCGTACACCTCAGAGCAGGTATTGCCAAGCTTTTGATGAAATTTGATGCAGATCTCTGCTCAACTTTCCTGTCATGGTTCATTGTTTCTTCTCCATCTCCGCATATTCTGCACTTTCTTGTTATGTTTCTTTTCCTTATATGTTTTTGGTAATTTCTGGTCGAGAGGCTTTGGTCTTGGGCAGCAATTAAAATATCCTTCAGTCTCTGCTTTGAGTCCTGAGCTTCTCAACCTTTGCTGGGATTTTTCTCTGTCTATTTCTTTTGCATTTAGTTTGTGTGTGTGTGTGTTTACAGGTATGCTTTGATATGTGCGTTAATGTGTTCCCGGAACCACTCGTGAAGCAAAAACTCATAGAACAGAGCAATAATTTCTCATAGTAGCAATAAATTGTAATTTGTTCCCAGACAAAATATTTCATCGTTAAAATCCACAAAACTTGTTAGTAAATGGCAATTAAACAACATCGGAATACTCTTTTACTCTTTTACTTGTTTCAGTCATTTGACTGTGGCCATGCTGGAGCACCACCTTTAGTCGAGCAAATCGACCCTAGGACTTATTCTTTGTAAGCCTAGTACTTATTGTATGGGTCTCTTTTGCCAAACTGCTAAGTGACGGGGACGTAAACACACCACCATCGGTTGTCAAACGATGCTGGGGGGGGGGGGAACAGACATGCAAGCATATACACACACACATATATATATATATGCATATATATACAACGGGCTTCTTTCAGTTTCCGTCTACCAAATCCACTCACAAGGCTTTAGTTGGCCCGAGGCTATAGTAGAAGACACTTGCCCATGGTGCCACGCAGTGGGACTGAACCCAGAACCATGTGGTTGGGAAGCAAGCTACTTACCACACAGCCACTCCTGCACCTATATGTCAAAAATATTTTATGGAAAACAAAAAGAAAGTCAAGATCCTTCATGATGAAAAAAATTATTCTTATAATCGTTTTCTGAATCCCTTTCACTCACAATGGACTCACCCTCACCATTACTTGTAGACGTGGTCAGCGATTCACAAGCATTCGTAGAAGGACTTGTAGATGACTTTTTACAAACAAGTCTAGAGTTGTTCGCTCAGAAGAAGGTTCTTTGTTGCTTTCTATAAATGTCTTGGTAACATGCAGAGACATTTGTTCTGGTAAGATGGAGTTCAAGACTTGGATCTTGTGTTTCAACAATAAAACTCGTAAACGCGGAGTCTCGTAAAGCAGATTCCTCTTAAAGTGAGGTATTCCTGTATGTATGTATGTATGTATGTATATATGTATGCATGTATGCTGTTAGTTGTGTGTGACTGACCTCAAAGCTGGTTATTGTAAATGGATCGACGTGACACATCTCGATAACAGAGAAGTTCTTCAGGAAATCATTGAAGTCCATCCTGTGAAGAGAGAAAGAGAGAGTGAGCGAGTGAGGGAGGGAGGGAAGGAGGGAGGAAGAGGGGGTTACTGGTGGGGAGGAGAATTTGATCTGGAGGAGTAGTTGGAGGTTTAAAAGAACAATGGAAGTAAAAGCAGCAGTGACACAAACAAGAACATCCACTACGGAAGTAGTAACTGCTGCTGCTGCTGCTACAGTAATAGCAGCAGCAAAGACAGCAACACCAACAACAACAACATCAAAACGAAGGCAATCTTTACCAGAATTCTCCATCGTCCTTCACTTCCAGATTCGTCCGTTTTCTCTCTTCTTCTGTCAATCCATTCCATTCTTCAGATCTTCAAAGAGGAAAAAAAAAGAAGGGGGGGCCAGTGGTGTTAATTAACTGCATCTACAGGTGTGTTGACATGTACGTACGTGTGTGTGTGTGTGTGTGTATACATATATATATATATATATATATATATATATATATACACATATATAATGTTATAAATAATATATATATATATATATAAT
The DNA here is from genome assembly GCF_046866305.1 of Octopus bimaculoides. NCBI lineage: Eukaryota > Metazoa > Mollusca > Cephalopoda > Octopoda > Octopodidae > Octopus > Octopus bimaculoides. Next base: position 21,044,655 of record NC_142955.1, on the reverse strand, counting down.
GTTATAAATAATATATATATATATATATATAATGTTATAAATAATATATATATATATATATATAATGTTATAAATAATATATATATATATATATATATATAATGTTATAAATAATATATATATATATATATAATGTTATAAATAATATATATATATATATATAATGTTATAAATAATATATATATATATATATAATGTTATAAATAATATATATATATATATATAATGTTATAAATAATATATATATATATATATAATGTTATAAATAATATATATATATATATATAATGTTATAAATAATATATATATATATATATAATGTTATAAATAATATATATATATATATATAATGTTATAAATAATATATATATATATATATAATGTTATAAATAATATATATATATATATATAATGTTATAAATAATATATATATATATATATATATATATATATATATATATACATATGTATATGCCTATATACATATGTATATGTACATACTTACATATATACGTATATACTCAGGCATAAGTAGGCAGAGGACGTCACAGAATGTAAACAACATAAAATATGCAAACCTGGAATATGAACGTTTTTGCGAACAACGAAACAAATGGAAAAGAAGACAAGCAACACAACGAATGCCCCTTCACCAGTTGTCGGCTGATTTTCTAATCTGTATTTTGAGCAATTCACGCAGTGAGAAGCTCGCTTCCCAATCGCATGGTTCCGGGTTCAGTCTTAGCAAAAGAGACTGATAAAATAAGTTCAATTAAAACCCTTCAAATTGGTGCTCCAGCATGACCACAGTCAAATGATAAGCAATTAAAAGAATTAAAGTGTGTATAGCTATGCAGTAAGAAGCTTGCTTCCCAACCACATGGTTCTGGGTTCAATCCTACTGTGTGGCACTTTAGTCAAGTGTCTTCTACTATAGCCTCGGGCTGACCAAAGCCTTGTGAGTGGATTTGGTAGACAGAAACTGAAAGAAGCCTGTCATATATATATATATATATATATATATATATATATATATATATATATATGTATGTATGTATGTATGTATACATAAACACATTTACACACACACGTGTGTGTGTATGTACAAAGGGTGTCTGTGAAAGTATAATGCTGCTTCTACTATTACCACCTGGTTGAATATTCCTGGTATTCAGTTTGTGAATGTTTTACTTACGAATCACTCCAGGGTCCATTCCACTCCTTTTCGCCCCATGGATTTCTCAGTTTTATAAGGTTCACCTCCTTTCCTTTGTATTGAACCTGCAAACAGAAAGAATGCTCTATACTCACATACAGACATCGCTCCTCCTCACCCCTTCTTCCTACTCCTCCCCCTTCTTCCTCCTCCTCCTCCCCCTTCAAATAAAACAGACGACACTTCAGAAGCCATTTTGAGAAACTGGGTTTGGCAGAAAATACTTCGTGCTCTGCTTCAGTTGGTTTTGCTTTGTGTTTTGCTAATTAAAATTGATAAAGGAAAGGTGTAAAGAAAGGTGAGAAGATTAATAACTTACCTTCGCAAGTTTTATTATGCTGTAAGCATGATATGAAAAAAGACCTACACCTGTCTTGCCTTCTACTTCATAATTCTCATCAAGCTAAGTGAAATAAAGAAAGAAAGCAAAGTAACAACAACAACAACAACAATAATAGTAATGGAAGTGTTATCAAGTACATTGTTTTGTCTTGGTATAAAAAGATGGCCTACAGCAAATATTCTGCTCAATACCACAGATTTGCTTGTCAGTTGTTTGACCTTAACAAGTTAAGCATGTCCCTTGGTGGCTGACGATATGTGCATCTCTGATCAGGAGCAGAAGTAGTGGGGGAGCATCATAGCCTTGTGTTGAGAGGAATTCTTTGGGGTTTGAATAATTCACCTTTGGAAACATGGGCGTTTTGTTCAACATCCTTAAACAAACCTTATTCAGGGACCTTTTGAGCAGAATGGGCTATTCGACCTGAACAAAATTCTAATTGGGCCCCATCTGCAAGGTGCCGTTTATTTTGATATGAGATCATGTCGCGCACATACGGCTGTGATGCATGTGCCTGGTGTACCCTTATCAGACGGGTAGTCATGATGGGTATAACAGGCTTCGTGTATTTGTACCCCAGTATCACTTTGATAGCAGACACGGCTCTCTCACTCAATAATAATAATAATAATGGGAAAACAGACCGAGAGCACTATATTGGTAGCACCGGAACACTAAAAAAAGAGACTTTGGGTGTTTTGGCCGGTGAGCTGCATATTATTTAGAAAATGTAGGCTGCTGCCTATGGAACAGAAAGGGTGCCGCAAAAGGAACTGGGGAATGAAGGATCAGCTCATAATCGATAACTTAGTCATCAGAAACTGTAAGAGAATATACACAAACCTGAACAAAATAAAATAAGATAACAAGGTGAATGCAACTGATGTTCCTAAGACATTTATAAATAGAAAGGTGGTCTTATAGCTGGGTGCTTTTTACGTGCCAATGGTACAGTTGCAGTTTACATGTGGATATGTATATATATATGGATGCTGTTATATTAGAAACACACACACACACACACACACAAAGTATAGAAAGACACAGAAAAATATACTTACAATGGCACAAGAAAACATTGACTGCATGGTGGCCATTCTTGTCATCATCTGGAATGTTTCTGTAGGGTTGGGGTCATCGGCATTAATGAAGAAGCATTCGGAGACTCCTCCAGTCATGTCCACCATGCCACGGGCAACGAAACCACCAATCAACGTCTCATAGCAGCCGGCAAGCCTTCACCAACAAAGATATACATACATACAAACATATATATATATATATATATATATATATATATAGAGAGAGAGAGAGAGAGAGTGAGTGACAGAGACAGATAGAAAGAGTGAGAGAGAGAAAGAGAAAGAAAGAGGTGTAGAGGATGAGAAAATGCTGGAGAGAGCGGGAGAGAGAGAGAGGGGGGGAGAGTGTGAGAAAGAGAGAGAGAACGAGGTGTCTTACTTGGCATAGGCCTTCTCCAAGAGACACACCCAAAATTCGTCAGGTTCTGAATTATTGTGAGCGTAAAGTATTTCATGAGTGATTCTGTTGACTGGAAGTCGGTCATCGACGACGACTTCTTTCCATTCTCCATACCACCAAAAATTGAAACGGAAAATTCCTGCAATTGACCAGAATGAATAATGGTGCAAAATTGGCAATAAGCATCAAAAGTGAATCTGAGAATTTAACAAGAGATTTGTATTACGTCATGGCATATCTAGAGCTACATTCTTTAATGTAACTCTACTTTTTGTTATTAATCATTTGGATGTATATGTTCTGCTGGATGCGTTGTGTTCATATGGCATTAGAAATAATGTTATATTTATATTTTTCTGGTTATATATACACACATATATATATATGCCGCTGTGTGTTTGTGTCACCTTCTCCTGACATCATGTGACTTTTGTGAGCAAGCTTAATTCTCATAAAAGCCAAGTCCTTCGTTTGCAGTCTTCCTCAAACATATGCCTGGGCTCAGTGTAAATATCCCCTTAAAAAAGCAACAGGTGAGGATTGGTGACAGGAAGGGCATCCTGCTGTTGAAAATCTGGCTCAACAAATTGTGTCTGTCAGAGGCAAGCATGGAAAACAGAATCTTAAAACGATGAGGATTGAAAGGAGACAGATGAGGAAGACCATAAGAACAGACTACTTAAAAAAAAAGAAAAGAAACTGACCTCAGATGACCTCTGATGACCTTTCATGCCACTATACTCACCTGCATAGTCTTCAGTGAACGACTGGTTGCCAGGGACAACTTTTTCAAACACCTTCCTGTTGTTGGTAAGTAAACAGTTTACAGCGGAGATAAACCAACAGTCACCTGTGTGTGGAGAGTAGTGGAGAGAAGAGAGAGGTTTTAATGGTGGTGGTGGTCGCAGGGGTATGTGTTTGAGTGGTAGTGATGATGGACCATAGATATATATATATATATGTATATAGATATATGTCTGTATACAGTAATAATTTGAACTCAGAATGGAGTGACAGGCGAAATACCTCTAAGCATTCCATTCGGTGTCCTAATGATTCTACCAGCTTGCTGTCTTAATGTAATAATAACAATAACAACAATAATGATAAAAAAATAAACAGTTCCTATCATAGTGGGTGAATTAGATATGATAAAAAAATATTCAAGCGAAGGCATAACAAAAACACCAGGACTAAAAAATATATATAACACACAAAAAACAGCACTACTAGGCACTGCACACTTGTAAAACCCTTTCAATACAGTGAAAATAAGATCCATACTCAGTGCGTATTATTAATATGTCCAGGAATGCTAGCTGACTGTCTTTTTCTTCTTCCATTGTGAACTGTATGGATGGCTTTATTGAGTTCACATGATCGAACAGCACTTGGACATCTTCCTGGTGGGGGCCAGAGTATAAAGGTGTCATCAATATACCGTAGCCATAGGGTTGGTTTTAGTGGTGTTGATCCTAAAGCCAAATTCTCAAAGTATTCATGTATATATTGGCTATTACTGGTGATAAATGCGAACCCATAACTAAACCCTTTTCCTGTCTATATATATCAGTGTCCATTCTGAAGTAGGTAGTTTCTACACAGGTCAACACCTGTCTGTCTGTTAGTCTGTCTATCTATCTGTCTGTCTGTCTGTGTTGTCTGTTTGTGTCTGCCTATCAATCAATCTTACCATCAACACATTTCTCTGTCTCTTTATCCCTCCACCCGTTCATCCACCCGTTTGTGTATATGTCCACCTGTCTGTCGGTCCATCCGTCCTCCTGTTCGTACATCAGCCTGTCTGTCTGTCTGTCTGCCAGTACTTCTATTCCCCTAATAACGTTTGCCTCACACAAACACCTTCCACTTACCAAGTTCTCCTTGGTTAAAATCACGGTATGTGGCTTCTCGCATGAACACTGCTGTCTTCTTTATTTCCTGTGGAAAAGAGCAAAAGATGCTTTATTAGTTGTACCATAATTAACTAATTAGTCGAATAATCATAGTTGAACCCGGAACCATGTGGTTGGTAAGTAAGCTGCTTACCACCCAGCCACTCCTACACCTCTTCAGGTTATTTTTCAAAATATTATAAATCTAATTTTACATCTTTTTAAAAAATAAGCAATAAAATTAAGCATCAACAATTAAAAATTAAAACTAAATAAAAATTATACTTTGTAATATTAAGAATTAAAATTAAAATCTATAAATTATACATTATAAATAAGTTTTCCCAAATTATTTCAATATATATATATGTATAGATTTTTAAATTAGTATTTTGCAGAGTAGGTTTTTCTAGATGATGTCTGATCTCCTTCATTGTTTGAATTGCCTTTGGATGGTTCTTCCATAAATTATTAATATATATATATATATATATATATATATATACATACACACGCTAATACACGACCTATGTTATAATCCCCACTCTTGCTTATACAACGAATGGGGCAAAACTAGAAGGTATACAGCCCTTACTCGGTATTACCTGTATCTTTGGGGTTTGGTTGACTCCAATACCCTTCTTAACCTTACATATATATATATATATATATATATATATATATATATATATATACATATGACAGGCCTATGTATACACATATATATATATCAACACACACACGCACGCACACACACACATACATACATACATACACCGCAAAAGTAAATAGATAGCCGACACTGTACTGCTTAACCTGTGCCAAGATAGACATACGCATGATGCCAAAACAGGTTAACTCATAAAAAACAGCATGAAGCATGTCTGTTAATTACGTGATTTTCGCTTTTTAAAAATAGTTCTTTTGAGATATGATAGAACCTATTTGTGGTTGAGATTTCAGAATCTTTGTATACGGTCTGTGTACTTATTTACCTAGCTGTCTATCTGTCTATCTATCTATATAAACACGTCTGTACTAAAGGAAGGGTAGATCCTAAAGCTTTTAATTGTGGTTCTTTCAGGGAAGTGGTGGTAGATTTTGAGGGGAGCGGCTGGCTCATCTTAGTAGAATGCAGCTATAATTAAACCTGACCAGCAACAGGATCATGAAGGAAGAACACATTAGATGATGTAGTCCTAGATATACTATGTCCAAATAAAAGACAGGATGGTCATAGCTGGGACATGTTTGATCACAGGTCTACTGGATCCGGACTGACCTGGGGCTAAACAGCAACAAGAAAGGACACGTTAGATAATGTAGTCCTAGATACACTATGTCTGAATAAAAGACAGGATGGTCACAGTGGAAACATTTTTGATCATGGGTCTACAGGGTCAGGAGTGACCTGGGGTTAAACAACATCAAGAACAACAACAACACCAACTTGAAAAACATCGGTAAACAAACGCCGGTGTAGCTGTGTGGTAAGAAGCTTGCTTACGAACCACATGGTTGAGCAAGTGTCTTCTGCTAAAGCCTTGTGAGTGGATTTGGTAAACGGAAACTGATAGAAGTCCGTCGTTTATATATATATATATATATATATATATATGTGTGCGTGTGTGTGTGTGTGTGTGTGCGTTTGTGTCTGTTTTCATCTCCTCCCCCCACCTCTACCACTGCTTGCAACTCGTGTTGTCAACCGGCAAAAACTGATCAACAGAATAAGTACCAGGCTTACACAGACTAGGTCCTGGGTTTGAGTTCTTTGACTAAAACCCTTTAAGGCGGTGCTCCAGCATGGCCACAGTCAAATGACTGAAATTAATAAATGAATAAAAGAATAAAATAAAAGAATCAAGTCTGACATTTGTTCTCACCTTTGGCCTTTTCCACGCTAGGTCCTTTTGCACAGTTTCCAAAAATAGGGACCTGAATGTTGCAGGAAACTCCGGATCCTCAAAAAGCGATCCTTCTGCCAGACAATTTTTTTTTATTCCTTCGTAAGGTGTTGGCTTATCTTTGTGAGGTGTCGGAGCCATTTCAGTTGGTTCTGAGAATTTCAGAGAAATACAAATGATTTTGAACAGAATCAGAAAAGTTCAGATGTGTTCATAGAAATCCAGAGAGTTCCTTGAGAAGTTCTTGGAGAGTTGAAGAGTTTCAGGGAGATTTAGATAAGAAGTTGAGATAGGTTTTGGGAATTGCAGAGAAGTTTGTAGAATTTACTAGAGTTTTGAAGAATTTTGGAGAGATTCAGAGAAGCTAATATCGGTTCTAGGAATTGCAGATTGGAACTGAAATGCAAGAATATGCTTAGAAAGGTACAAGAGATTATGAAGATGTTTGACTTGTGTAAGTGAAGCTGATTTTGGTAATGTGGTAAGGATTAAGTTACAGAGACAGAACGGGAAAGAGAGAGAGAGAGAGAGAGAGAGAGAAAGAGAGAGAGAGAGAGTGATGGATAATGGGGGAAAGAGAGAGAGAGTGTGTGTGTGTGTATTAATACGTATGTGTATGGTTGTATGTTTACGCATCAGCCATGACACAAATAACTGCAGCTGTTCTGTGAGGCTGGTTCGCCATGTGTAGCAGCAATAGTACAAGGATGGCTTGTTCAGTGGTATGTTCACATGTGTGTGGGGGGGGGGGTAGAACAGGTGGGATCGGGGTAGGTGGTGATGCTTGAGGCTTGTATAATGGTGGCGAGATAGGGCGATGTACTGGGATATGTCTACGTATGTATGTATGTGTGCTTGTATGTAAATAAGCATGTATGATTGCACACACACACACACACACACACACACAGACATCATTAGTAGTTTATCTATCTGAAAAGCAGGCCCATACTAAAGTATTTAAGCAGTGATATGATAATCAGGAGGTTGAATGTCATGACCCCGTAACCAACCATAACAGCCAACTTCTTGAAAAAAATAAACCTCTCAATATATTCTGTAGAGCAGAGGCCAAAATTAGAGAACGAAAATGAAAAAATAAAGGTAATTACCATGCCAAAGGCAACCGAAGAATATGATGATACACACACACACACACACACACACACTCTAAATGTAAGTATAGACATATATATGTATGTATGTATCTATTTATCCATCTTTCTCTCTCTCTCTCTGTGGCTATCTGTGTATGTAATATATATATATATATATATATATATGGGAGAATGTACGAAAAAAAAACAACAGACGAGGACAGGTGGTGTAAACAACAAAAGGATGTATTAGTTTGACGCTCGGGAATACAGAAAGTCTTTAACATTTCGAGCTACGCTCTTCAACAGAAAGAATACGGAGAAAACAAGGAGAAAAACACGGAGAAAAAAATTGAATGGTCTTTGGTCAACGATCTATCATATATATATATATATATATGTATGCATGTATATGAAGATTTCCATGAGTTTCTGTCAATCAAATCTGCTCACAGACCCCTAGTCGGACTGGGGCTACATTAAAAGACCCTTGACAAAAGTACCACTCAATGAGAATGAACCTGCAAACCATACGATTGTAGCAGTGGACTTCCTAACCACACAGCCACGCCTATCCACGCACACACATACACACACATAGGGAAATTAAATATTTGACTGGGAAATAAAATAATTGAACAAGAAATCGGTGGATGTATCGTTTATTTAGCTTTTTTCTTTTTTGCACAACATAGAGATTGCTTCGGTTATCAAAAGTGCTTCTTCTCGGAGAAATTTCCAAAGGAACCATTTATATTGCTGAAAAAAATTGTTTTCTTTCTGTGTTCCTTTCAGTTGAAGAGCGTAGGCTCGAAACATCAAAGACTTTCTCTATTCCTGAGCATTAAACTAGTTCATCCATTTGTTGTTTACACCTGTCTTCGTCTGTTGTTTTTTCGTAAATTCTCCCATGTGTGTGTGTGTGTGTGTGTGTGTGTGTGTGTGTGTGTGTGTGTGTGTGTGTGTGTGTGTGTATATATACATATATATGTGTATGTGTACGGGTCGTGAAAGAGAAATTTTTTTGGCCAATAATTCTTAAAGCGGTCATGTGATCCAAAATACGTTGTCACGTGATCCATGGCTCCAGGAATTTCCTCTACGTACTTCGAGGATTCATAGTATATGGGAACCACTGCAAGAGAAACAGAAAAGATATTGAACGTGCGTGCGTGCGTGCGTGCGTGCGAGGAAAATAAGAGAATGGAGATAAAATTGCTAATTATTATTCATTGATTATAAAAGACAATTAGATGAGAAATTGTCTTTTTATAATCAATAAATAACAATCGATGTTTACCAATTATCAATTTTATCTCCATTTTCTTAATTTTTCCTTAAATATCGATAAACATTTGGCTTATTCCTTTCCTTGTCAATCATTTATAAACATTAATACTAATACTGATAGTTAAATACAGCTAAGATACCAGTAATTCATTGGATGTGAATCAGACGGTTTTCATAACCTCTAATTTAACTCACCGTTATATATACATTTAATTCGCCAGGATAGATCGCTAGCCCCTAAACCTTTCTCTATTTTCTCTCTCCCTGTTTATTTCTGTGTTCCTTTCTGTTGAAGAGCGTAGGCTCGAAACGTAAAAGACTTTCTCACCTTCCTGAACATTAAACTAATACACCCGTTTCTTGTTTACACACCCATCTTCGCCTTTTGTTTTTTTGTAAATTTTCACTATATATATAGTAGATGAGTTCAGCAAACATTTAGATTCAGGTGAATATGGTACTTAAGTTGAGGCACCAGAATTTAGTATGGTATTATCCATACAATTTCAAAGTAAGGTGATTAGAATCAAAATGAGCAACAGGATATCCAGAGGTAATGCAGTACGATCGTTTCATGTAACTCAATTTAATTGAACAATGCAATCATTACCTCAATTTAAAAATGCAGAGCACCTTAGTAACAAGAACAACAACAGCAACAGCAGCAACAACAACAAGAACAAGAACAACAACAATAATGATAATAATATTGAGGAGTAGGAGGGTGGTGATGGTGGTGGTGATGATGAGAAAGATGATTATGATGGCGACAATGGTGATAACGATGATGATGATGATGTTGTTGATAATGACGGTACAGATATAGATACTTACCGAAGTGAAGGTCACGTTATCATCACAATGCTTCAAATATATTTCTGGAAGAGAAAGTCAAAAGATTATTATAGATAGATAAGTAGATAGAGAGATAGATAGATAGAGAGATAGATAGATAGAGAGATAGATAGATAGAGCAAGAAAGAGAGACAGACAGAAGAAGTTGGATAAATAGCAGAGGAGACAACTTACTGGTGAGCGTCCTTAAACGTGCAAGGCTCTGGCAGAAATCATCGAAGAACATACGGCCTTTCTGATCAGCGTATCTGATACAAATGTTGACTGCAACACATTTATTAAGTTTACCGTCTGTAAAGAGATGGATACATGGTGTATTAACATGCAGACATGCTATTAGGCTGCTGGTCTGTTGCATGAATGTTCTCGTGTAATGCATTTAATCTGAAGTGAATGCAAATACTTGCAAAATATCAAGGTCCACTCAAGGGAAATAACAATTCAAGATGTCTCAAAATGACTTGCCTCCACTTATCTGTGTATCAATATATTTTGAAGTCTCGTATAACCTCACGTAATCTCATGTAGTCCAAACCAAAACGGACACGATTACCAGCACACTAAAGCAGAACGCTTGGAGAATTATGTTTTACTTGTTTCGGTTATTGGACTGCGACCATGCTAGATGCCACCTCGAAGGGGTTTGTTGCACAAATCAACCCCTGTATTTTGAAACAGGGTACTTATTCTAATAGTCACTTTTAGCTGAACCACTTGGTTACGGGGACATAAAAATATCAACATATGTTGTCAAATGGTAGGAGTATAAACACACACACACACAAACATACACACAGACATACACACATACATACACATGCTTACACAGGCTTCTCTCAGTTGCTGTCCTAATAAACTCCGAAGGCTTTCTTCAGCACAAGGTACTTGCTTGACGTGCCAAGCAGTGGGACTGAGCCCAGAACCATGGGGTTCATGCAGTGGATATATTCACATGAAACTTTTGCTAACAGTGTTAATCCACAAATAAAGAATATTTATCCACCAAATTCTGGGGTGAGCAACCATTCACACTGTTTCATTCTATAATATATATATATATATATATATATATATATATATATATATATATATAGAGTCAAGACTATTGATACGATTGCAAGATGCAACAAACATTTTAGGAAAATAAAAATAAGAAATAAGTGGAAATTTTAACAGTGAGCGTGTTAAATTTCAAGGCACAATAAGAAAATGACTCTCCCCAGACTCAACAGAATATGCTTCAATACACGAAATCACATAAAAAATCTTTCAAACCAAATCCAAAACCGAAATATATATATATATATATATATATATATATGTGGATAAATACATAGATAGAGAGAGAGAAAATAGTGAGATAGATAGATACAAACATACACACACATACATACATACATACATACATGCATACATATACATATATACATACATGTGTGTATGTGTGGGGTGTATATATATGTGTGTATGTGTGTCTGTATGTATGTATGTATACACCCAATACACACGGTATTTGAAAGGAAGCAAAATATAAAATAATTACGGGACATGTCATAATAAGGCAACAACTCGTTAATATCCACCGTCCCAGAATCGTCAATGTCACAGGCACGGAAGTGTCTCTGAAAGAGAAAGAGAAGAAAAAGGGGTAGAGAAGGGGGCACACACACTTACACAGAGTTTTTCAATGGAGCCTTATTCTTTTCTAACACGTTTTGAATGGCCCCTATTTTTTACTAACACTTTTTCAATGACTCCTTTTTCTTTTCCAATCACTTTATGCAGTGGCCCCTATTCTTTCACTAACACTTTTCCAACAACCCTTATTCTTTTACTAACATTTTTTCAATGGCCCCTATTCTTTTACTAGCACTTTTCCAACAACCCTTATTCTTTTAGTAACACTTTTTCAACGGCCCCTATTCTTTTACTAATACTTTTCAACTCCTCACCCTTACCTAAGATTCAAAATGGTTAACCTTTTCTTCCCCCACCATCATTATAACCCCTGCCATATTGGTCTCCTTTAAAACTGTCCTTACGTATCGGATATTCTATTAATACGTAACATGAAATGTTGAAGTTAATATTTCCAGCATTAAATATAAACTGACGAGTCACACAAAAAATTAAAACTGAAACATGTATCTATCCCCCACCACACTTCCTGCTGCCCCCCCATCCCTTGTACCTATAGAAAATCTTCTGCCATCCCCACCCCTCTGGGGCCAAGTACTGTCTGCTTTGATAAACAGTGGTGTTGGTCAATTATAAGGTTTGACCAAACAAAATGAAGGCATTGGTCACCTGACAAAGGTTCACAAAGTCCCAGCATTCCTTTGTGTCAGCCAGAGTCAGTAATCCATCACGTGATTTCTGGTGAGAAAAGCTAAGGTCAAGGTCAACAAGTGGATTATGGGATATATTAAAGGTTATTGTTTTGCTGTGTGGTGGTGTAAGGTGGTGGTGGTGGTGGTGGTACTGCGGTGAGGTCGTGTGTGCGTGTGTGTGTAACAGTAACCATGTCACCAATATGTGAGCAGTATTGTGTCTGAGATAAGAGTGTGTGCGTGCATGTATATATATATATATATATATATATATATATATATATATATATATATATATATATCCTCTGTGTGTATATATTTTTTCATGAACATGTTGGATATTGACAACCAATACAATGACTACATGGCATTCACCATCGAAAGGATACATTGTATTTCTCAATAAGGCAGCGGCAAGTCTCCAGAGAAAATATTTCACCACTAGCCAGTTTGTCTGGAAATGAAAAAGAAAAAAAAACAAGAACACTGTCAATGATAAAAAGCAGAATATACACGTGTGTGTGTATGTATATATATATATATATATATATATATATATATATATATATATATCTTCAGTAAATCATAAATCCACACACGCGTATGTGTGTGTATGTGTGTTTGTTCCCTACTAAAAATATTTCTAATGCTATGAAATGGTATATAATTCTCTTCGGGGAAACAGGTACCTTCCAACCTCCCTATATTGTTCCATTCAGCGCTGGAAAGACATTTTCTTAGAAATAACAAATACTTCAAAATTTTTAATAAAATAGTCGCAATCTCACACAAATAATAGTCGTTCACACTGCACTGATGAAGATGATGATGGTGATGATGACAATGATAGTTGATGACAATGATGATGATGGTGACGTTGATGACAACAACGACAATGATGACGATGATGATGATTACGATATCCCATCATTCCTCCTCAGAACAGGTGACAAACAGACAGACCCCTGAGCTTACCTATCCTCCACACGGTATTCAATACCCTTCTCAACTGGCGCGCATCCACCTTTGATGAGGGAGTGTTCTTCTCAAAGATGCTGGCAAGGAGGTCTTCTGTGATCTTTGCAATTTCGTCAACTGTCTCCTGTAACAGAAAGAATATTGGTGCAGAAGTGAGACAACGGCGCACAGACTTGAGGAAAGTAAAACAGATCCGTTACACATCTTACATTCCATTGCATCACTCTGCAATATACGGCTGCAATTGTGTGCATACATGTGTCTGTGTGTGTATATATATATATATATATATATATATATACACACACACACACACACACACACACACACATATATATATATGTTTGTAAGCGTGTATTCAAGTGAATCAGTTCCTTAAATAGTAAAAAAAACCAAGGGTCGGGTCTATGAAATTGCAATCGTGTACAAACAAGAAGTGCAATGATGCAACCTTACCGGATTGACTGTCTCCACATCATCGAGGGACCTGCAATGGACATTGAAAGAGAAGGATTTAGACATTCCGAAACGAAGGTAAAGATACGTACAGAAATATACTGACAGCATCATACATACATACATGTTCATGCATGCATGTACATACATACATGCGTGCATACACACACACACACACACATATATATATATATATAAAATTTAATAATAAGGGTAGAAATTGATATTAATCAATTAAAACCAGTGGTCCAGCATATTAGATGATTCGGCATCTATTTCTAGTATATAGGAGTCCACTTTTGCTGGTCATTCCTCTTATTTGTGTATGTAATGTATATATATTCTTTTATTCTTTTATTTGTTTCAGTCATTTGACTGTGGCCATGCTGGAGCACCGCCATTAATCGAGCAAATCGACCCCAGGACTTATTCTTTGTAAGCCTAATACTTATTTTATCATGCATTGATTTAACACTCGGGGAGAATGGAAAAATGTTTTTTACATTTCGAGCCTATGCTCTTTGTCAGAAAGGATTCAGAGGGGGGGGGGGGGAAACAGAAAGACAAAGAAAATGTGTGGAGATTAACAGTTCAACATGAGGAAATATATATTCACACATTTCTGTCCTTTCTCTGTTTAAGGTAACAGAGAAAGGACAGGTAGAGAAAGAGATAACATAATAATCACCTGATCTTAACTGCCACATCCGTGAAAACTCGCAAAACGAATTCGGCAGACTCGTTACTGATGTTGTAGGGAACGATGACATAGGAACCAGGCGCAAGGAAAATTCCAAACGTCGAGTCTTGAAGTTTCTTTTCCTTCATTTTCGTTTCCATTTTCGTGGCATACTCATCAAACTTCTCGGGAAGAGGGGTTGGGTAGCCAGGTTTCAGCTGTCGAGTGGAGATTGCATTAGTGACATCATCATCATCATCATCATCACCATGACTACACTACCATCACCATCTACATCCCCACCCTCATTATCACCACCATTGCCATCACAACTACCATCATCATCATCATCCTTATCATATATATACATACATACAAATACTATACTTACACACACATAAATATATATACATAAATATATATACATATATATATTATGCATATGTACTAAAACCTATTTGCCAATGTAACGCCGCAGTCAAAATGACTAAAACACAAAACAATGAAAATACACACACACACACATATATATATATATATATATATATTCATTTCTGCTCTAAGCACAAGGCTCGAAATTTTGGGGGAGAGAGGGGCAGTAGATTAGATCGAGCTCAGTACACAACTGGTACTTAATCTATTGACCCCCGAAAGGACGAAAGGCAAAGTCGACATTGGCGGAATTTGAATTCAGAACGTAGAGACAGGTGAAATGCTTAGCGGTATTTCGTCTGCTGCTACGTTCTGAACTCAAATTCTGCTGGGGTCGACTTTACCTTCCATCCTTTCGGGGTAAGTACCAATCAAGCACTGGGGGTCGAGGTAACCGAGAAGTCCCCTCCCACCAAATTCCAGGCCTTGAGCCTTCAACAGAAACGATTATTATTGCTTTTGCTGTTATCGTTAGTGGATTTGATTACATTGTTAAAAGGAGTAGAGAGGAGGAGTATAGAGGGGGGGGGTTAGGGTTAGAGTGACTGACCTTGTACAGGTGTGTGCCGACTTTAATTTCTTCGCGGAAAAACCGATGCATCAAGGATATCACTGTTTGGACATCACCATCACCCTCACGGATCTCCAGTAAATATTGAGGATTCTTCCAGTAGATATCTGAGGTGCATAATAATAACATAGCAACAGTAGTAGCAGCAGTACACACACACACACCCGCATACATATACATGTATGTTACATACCCACATATATTGTCTAACTCATGGAAATATAGAAACATGGATGTTAATGCTATCTTTGTCTCTGCGTCTCTCTCTCTGTCTCCCACGTCTCCTCTTTTGCTCCGACTCCTACTTCTTCTCCTCACTCCCACCCTAACCCTAACCCTAACCCTTATCCTTGGTTGGGTATTTCTCCTGAAGCTGTCTTACCAGAAATATAGCATCAGTGGTGCGAACCCAAACAACATCCCATCTAAACTGACTCGCTCCCTAATTAGTTGGGCTATGACCCTCTACCTGAACCAACAACTTGATGCCTCTGTAATTATTTGTATCTAAAGCGTCCCCTTTACCTTTGTAGCAGTTGACTATGGTGCTGCTACACCAGTCATTGGGTATGACTCCTTCGTGTATCACCTGGTTCGTAATACGGGTGACTAGGCTATAGCCAACACTGCCAAATATTTTGAGCATCTCTGCAGTGATTCCTCATGGGCCGGGGGCTTTCTCGGTCTTCATACTCTTAATTGCTTTATCTCCGTTCAAGCATCTCAACAATCTCACCAGACCTACCTTTCATTTTTAATAATAATAACAATAATAACAATAATAATAATAATAATTATTATTATTATTATTATTATTATGATGATTGACTAGCCCAGTTATAAGATCTGTTGTATCAGACTGATTTGAGGCTAAGTAACAACAACAAGGAAGGGTGCATTAGATGAAGTAACCCAAGGTAAACCTGTCCTCACCTTTAGAATTATCATTACCACCAGATGTGATCTTCTCGACCCATTGGCCATCTTCCCGGAATGTGTGCCATTTCCTTGCTGATGTTTTCTCCTCTGTTCCCTGTC
>NC_142955.1:21010586-21025586 GCF_046866305.1 Octopus bimaculoides | reverse complement strand
CTGCAAACAGACAGAATGTTCTATACTCACATACAGACATCGCTCCTCCTCCTCCTCCCCCTTCCTCCTCCTCCTCCTCCCCTTCTTCCTCCTCATCATCATTGTCATCATACTTCATAATTATACACATCGCCATCATCATGATCGTCATCATCATCATCATCATCACCATGAGCATCCTCATGCTCACCACCAGCAGCTTCAGTTGGTTTTGTTTTGTGTTTTGCTAATTAAAATTGATGAAGGAAAGGTGTAAAAAAAGGTGAGAAGATTAACAACTTACCTTCGCAAGTTTTATTAAACAATAAGCATGTATCGTAAAGAGGCCTTCCTTTGTTTTGCCTTCGGTAGTTTCCCCAGGACCCAGCTGAGTGAGATAGAAACAAAGGAAGTGAACTAATAACAACAATAATAGTAGTAGTAGTAGTAGTAGTAGTAGTAGTAGTAGTAGTAAAATGGAGAAACTTTCAAAATACAAAGACCTAGAAATAGATTATAAAAGCCTTTTTTGAAATCTTCAGAATGGACTCGTCTGATAGTCAGACCCTTCCTGCAAGTGACAACAGCTGTTCAACAGAACCCTGCAAGTCAGTAATACAAGGACGCTGGACGAGTGCGTGCAGAATGGTTTTGTCGCTCTCGGGTAGGTCCGTCTGACAGCACTTCCGTGCCTGTAAAGTTTATCTCGAATCACCAATGGATTTACTTCAGGAACACCGCAGTGGCAGTTAGGATAATAGTATTAATTAATAGTAGGAGATGGAATTCGTAATAGACCTTTAATTAGGTACAGCATATGTTTCGACCCATTGGATCTGGGTCTCTTCAGGTACATTGATAAAGATGTGTCACTTTTTAGAGTAGGCTGGCTTGTTGTGATATGCCCATCAAGTTAACTTGAAGAGACACCTTTATCAATGTAACTGAAGAGACCCAGATCCAATGGGTCGAAACATGCTGTACATGTGCTGTCAAATACAAAACCCATCTCCTAGCAATTAATACTATATATACATACATGTTTCCTCCTCCTTCTCCCCATCATGCTCCTCATCATCTAACGTCCATTTTCCATGCTGGCATGGGTTGGGCAGTTTAACCAGATATGGCAACCCAGAGAGCTGCATCAGGCGTTTGCAATGTTTGCATTGGAATGGTTCCTACAGCAGCATGCCCCTCCTTATGCCAACCACTTTACAGGACGTGCTGGAGGATTCTTATATGGCACCAATGTGGTTGCTTTATACATGTACATGTGTATCTATGAATCTATGTATACACACAAACAAACAAAAACTGAAGCCACAGCCACCAACATAGACAAATACTTACAATGGCACACGAAAACATCGAGTTCATGGCTTGCATCCTTGATAACAGCTCGAATATTTCTGCAGGGTCAACGTCTTCGAAACGGATGTATTCAGAAACTCCTCCAGTCAGTAGCACCGTGCCAAAGCCAGTGGAAGCACCAATCAAATTCTCATAGCAGCCAACAAGCCTTCACCAACAAAGATATACATATATGCATTTAAATATATATAATTCAACCCATGTCAGAATGGAGAATTAAATGATGATGATGTATGTATATATATATATATATATATATATATATATATACACACACACACACACATATACACGCATGCACACACAAAATAATCAAAAGTAAAAGACAATCAAAGTCGCTCAAAAAATTCCTCACGAGTGCTAAATTGCCTTCTGTAATTCCTTCGCGAACAGTCAAAAACTGTGGCCATCCCAGTTGTGAGACTTGAATCAACCTTATTAAAGACACAGCACACAAGTTCAAATCAGGACAGATTTTTGCCGTAAAAAATCACTTTACATGTTCTTCAAGGAATTTAATAAACGCTTTCAAATGTCAAGGATGTAATGAAGATTATATAGGTCAAACAAAATTTACTCTAAGAAATAGACTGACTCTTCACCGACAACAAATATGAGATCCAAGTACTAGACAGATTCCACTGAGTGGTCACATAGACATAGGTTCAAAAGATAAGTCCCCCAAATTCCAGGTCTTCCCACTACCTATGTTCAGTGAATTCCACAGATGAAGCACGAATAAACAAAGAAAATACTTCCATAAAAAGGTACAAACGAAGACATAACAGAGTCTATACACAAATAACTATTCACACACGAAATTCATTCTGCTGCTTATCATGAGGAAACTACACAGCTAACAACCTACACTTTAGCCAGTGGACTACATACAAACGACTCCTGTCCACTCTCCCACCAGACAGATTAAATTTGGAGTGCCTTGACTATAACTAAACCTGTTCACTCAACCGTCTCGGACTCCTTTGTCTATTGAACAAATTGCTGTGTGGTCAATTTGATTGCATTATTTTGTTTTTGTTCTGGGCATGGTCTTATTCTGCTTTTGTGCTGAGGCAGCTCGTCACTGAGGCATAATTCTTCTGTGTGTGGAGTTGAACGCTAAGCTATTGCAGTAGCTGTTTGTGAATTTCGATGGAGTGGATGCTGCCTTTGGCACAATCACATCCAGTTCTGGCATTTGGATAGCATTCAATACTGAAATTTGGTACCAACCATTCTACAGTGGTGCCCTGGCATGACCTCAACTTTCGAGCTGATACTAGTTAAAGAGTATATACATACACACACACACACATACATACATATACATACATACACATATATGCATGCATACATAAGAAAATGAAGATATATAAAAAGAGATGCACAGACAAAACATATAAATTGAGAGAGATTGAGAGAGAAAGAGAAAAAGAGATTGAGAGAGAGAGAAAGAGAAAAAGAAATTGAGAGAGAGAGAAAGAGAAAAAGAAATTGAGAGAGAGAGAAAGAGAATGCTGGAGAGAGTTGGAAAGTGAGGGAGAGAGAGATGGAGGTGTCTTACTTGGCATAGGCCTTCTCCAAGAGACACACCCAAAATTCGTCAGGTTCTGAAGTATTGTGAGCGTAAAGTAATTCTTGGGTGTTTGTGTCAACTGGAAGTCGGTCATCGACGACAACTTCTTTCCATTCTCCATACCACCAAAAATTGAAACGGAAAATTCCTGCAATTGACCAGAATGAATAATGGTGCAAAATTGGCAATAAGCATCAAAAGTGAATCTGAGAATTTAACAAGAGATTTGTATTACGTCATGGCATATCTAGAGCTACATTCTTTAATGTAACTCTACTTTTTGTTATTAATCATTTGGATGTATATGTTCTGCTGGATGCGTTGTGTTCATATGGCATTAGAAATAATGTTATATTTATATTTTTCTGGTTATATATACACACACATATATATACACATATATATATATGCCGCTGTGTGTTTGTGTCACCTTCTCCTGACATCATGTGACTTTTGTGAGCAAGCTTAATTCTCATAAAAGCCAAGTCCTTCATTTGCAGTCTTCCTCAAACATATGCCTGGCCTCAGTGTAAATATCCCCTTAAAAAAGCAACAGGTGAGGATTGGTGACAGGAAGGGCATCCTGCTGTTGAAAATCTGGCTCAACAAATTGTGTCTGTCAGAGGCAAGCATGGAAAACAGAATCTTAAAACGATGAGGATTGAAAGGAGACAGATGAGGAAGACCATAAGAACAGACTACTTAAAAAAAAAGAAAAGAAACTGACCTCTGATGACCTTTCATGCCACTATACTCACCTGCATAGTCTTCAGTGAACGACTGGTTGCTAGGGACAACTTTCTCAAACAACTTCCTGTTGTTGGTAAGTAAACAGCTTATAGCGGAGATAAGCCAACAGTCACCTGTGTGTGGAGAGTAGTGGAGAGAAGAGAGAGGTTTTAATGGTGGTGGTGGTGGCAGGGGTATGTTTGAGTGGTAGTGATGATGTACCATAGATATATATATATATATATATATATATATATATATATATATATATATATATATATATGTATGCATATAGTAGTAGTAGTAATAGTAATGATAATAACGGTGATAGTAATCCACTAGACTACCTGTGACCCATTCGGCCACCAGGAAACTCTGAGTTCCTTGGAAACGAAGTTTTGTTCCAGGTTACTTTGCATCCTTTCAACAAATGTGAAATCGAAATCCCACGTAAACGGCTCCTTTCCCCAGCAGTTAGTTCACTATGTTTGTATGTGTGCATGTATGTATGTATGTGTGTGTGTGTGTATGTATGTGCGTGTGTGTATGTGCATCTGTGGATGCCTGTATGCACATAGGTTCGTGTGTGCATATATGCATGAAGAGTACCAATGCAGTGTTTTAAGCTTTATTTAGTGTATCTCAATGTTAATAGGTTTCATCAGGTCCTCGTTAACTCTTATTTATTTATTTATTTAAGGTAATGATAGGTTGGGTTATTTTGAGACCAAGTTAAAGAAGGAGGAGGCGGGAGTAGAAGAGGAAGAGACAGGGAGAAAGAGAGAATGAGTGAGAGAGAGAGAGAGAAAGAGAGAGACAGAAATAAAGAAAGATAGATAGATAGATAAATAGAGAGAGAGAGAGAGAGAATGACAAATGTAATTAATCTTATTTCCTGCCACTTAAAAGCTGTTTTTACCTGAATTTCAAATATTTAAGGAAATAAGTCCATGATGATTCTCTACCTTATCTATCTACCTGTCTGCCCCTCTGTCTGTCCGCTTGTCTGTCTGTTCGTCTGTCTGTCCGTCTGTCTGTCTGTCCGTCCGTCTGTCCGTCTGTCCGTCTGTTCGTCTGTCTATCTAGCTAGATAGCTGTCTCTTTGTACCTGTCTGTCTGTCCGTAAGTTTGTTTGTCTGTCTCTTTGTCCGTTCATATGTCTGTTTGTCCCTGTCTTCCTGTCCATTTATCTTTCAATTCTTGCGTCCCTCCGTCCACCCGTCCGTCTGTCCGCCCTTCCCCCAGCCTGCCTGTCTGTTCTACTGTCCGTCTGTCTGTCAGTATTTCCATTCCTCTAATACTCCCTACTTACCAAGTTTTCCTTGGTTCAAATCGCGGTAGGTGGCCTCTCGCATGAAAACTGCAGTGTCTTTTAGTTCCTGTAAAAAAAAGTGCAAATAATGATGTAAGAGAACCAACACCGGCTGTCAGGTGATGGGTGGGGTGGGGGTGGCAAACACAGACAGAAACACACACACACACACATATACGATGGGTTTCTTTTTTCTCAGTTTCTGTCTTCCAAGTCCATTCATTAGGCTTTTGTCATTCTGAGGCTATAACAGTAGAAGACACTTGCCTAAGGTGTCACACAATGGGACTGAACACAGTGGGACCATGAGGTTGACACACACACACACACACAACTTAGAGCATGCTTCTCTTTCAGATCTATGATTTATTGACAATATATATATATATATATATATATATATATATATATATATATATATATGTATAAAGGTTAAAAGAAAATAGAGATATACGATTGACATATTACAAATTCATTAACATTATAATATAATAATATATGATAAATAAGAATACAAAAATAAATATTTGTCCTACAATTTGTTTTGATTCATAGCCAATGAGGAATTTATAAAAAATTCACATTTATGGATATGAATCTCATAAGAGTTATATTTGCCAAAAAAAAAAAAAAAAGTAAAAAAAGAAAAGAAACCAGACAAATGTATGTATGTATGTATGTATGTATGTATGTATGTATGTATGTATGTCATGTGTGTATATGTGTGTGTGTGTGTGTGTGTGTTTGTGTGTGTGTGTGTACGCATGCATGTATATATATATATATATATATATATATATATATATATATATATATATGGTTCAAATTTACAAAAATCAAAAAAACGAAGACAGGTGTAGAAACAACAAGCAGGTGAATTAGTTTATCACTCTAGAACATGGAAGAGTTTTGACTTTTCGAGCCTATGCTCTTCTTCGACAGAAAGGAATGGGAGAGAAAAAAAAAACAGAGAGAGGAAAGAATGTGTAGGGATTAACGGTTCAACATGATGAACTAGCTGGAAGAAATTTATGTATGTATATGTGAGTATATATTTATGTGCGTGTGTATATTTATATGTGTGTATATATATGTATGTGTATGTATCTTTGTGCCTGTGTTTGTCCCTCACCATTGCTTCACTGCTGATTTTAGTGTGTGTATGTCTTCATAACTTAGCCGTTCGGCAAAAGAGGATCGACAGAATAAGTACTAGGCTTAGAAAGACTAAGTTCTGAGTCAATTTCTTCAACTAAAACCCTTTAAGACGGTGCTCCAAAGTCAAATGACTGAAACAAATAAAATAAAATAATAAAAGAATCAAGTCTGACGTTTGTTCTCACCTTTGGCCTTTTCCACACGAGGTCCTTTTGCACAGTTTCCAAAAATAGGGACCTGAATGTTGCAGGAAACTCCGGATCCTCAAAAAGCGATCCTTCTGCCAGACATTTTTTTTTGATTCCTTCGTAAGGTGTTGGCTTATCTTTGTGAGGTGTCGGAGCCATTTCAGTTGGTTCTGAGAATTTCAGAGAAATACAAATGATTTTGAACAGAATCAGAAAAGTTCAGATGTGTTCATAGAAATCCAGAGAGTTCCTTGAGAAGTTCTTGGAGAGTTGAAGAGTTTCAGGGAGATTTAGATAAGAAGTTGAGATAGGTTTTGGGAATTGCAGAGAAGTTTGTAGAATTTACTAGAGTTTTGAAGAATTTTGGAGAGATTCAGAGAAGCTAATATCGGTTCTAGGAATTGCAGATTGGAACTGAAATGCAAGAATATGCTTAGAAATATATAAGAAAATTTGAAGATGCGTAAGAGAAGCTGATTTTGGAAATGTGCCAACTATTAAGATACGGAGTGGGGAAAGGGAGGGAGGGAATGTGTGTGTGTGTGTGTGTGTGTGTGTGTGTGTGTGTGTGTGAGTATATTTGCGCAACAGCCATCATGCAAATAACTGCAGCTGTTCTGTGAGGCTGGTTGCCATGTGCAGCTTCAATATTGCAAGGATGGGTAGTTCAGTGTCACGTTCACTTGTGGTGGGGGTGGGTTTAGGTGGTGGAACTGGTGGAAAAAATGAGGGTGGCGGTGGTGGCTGAAGCTTGTGCAGTAGTGGCGAGATAGGGTGATGTGCAGTTGTGATATGCACATAGGTATGCACATACACACACACACACACACACACGTTGTAGCAGATTATGAACAAGAGAAACATTTGGCATCATTCAAGAACATTTAATTTATGATATAAACACGATACTGAAGAGTTGTGAGAATAACATTTTCGTACACACACACACACACACACACACACACACACACACACACACACACACATTGTCAGCAGATAAAATAGTTGAAAAGCAAACGCACTGTAAAGTATTTCAGCAATGACAATTTTTAGGAAGTTAAACATGCAACACTGTGACCGAGTTTGATATCCCCCTCTCACTCTACCTGTGTGTGTGTATATATATATATATATATACAGATATATATATATATATATATATATAATTCACTTTATTGCTCCAGTCCAGTCAGCTGTACTTCAAGGGGCCAGTCTTGTCACATTCTGTGTCACACTAAATCTCCTATGTAACTGCATTAAGGGTACATGTGTCTGTGGAGTACTCAGCCACTTGCATGTCAATTTCTTGATCAGGCTGTTCCATTGATCGGATCAACTGGAACACTCATCAACATAACCGATGGAGAGGCAGTCAAGCTATATGGGTGTCTCTCTAGACACCTACCCCCACACACGTACGTAGTGCTGTTATCATGCTACAGTAATATTGAAGATATAATAATCCTAGAGAGACTGTAAAGTTTCGTCGTAATACAAATCAAAGATCCGTTTCAGTCCCAGAGCAGCGGACAGAGAACGAGCTTTTAGTTCTATTTCTAGTTTAGTTAAAAAAGCTTTCTATTTCTAGGTTAGTTAGCACAGGTTTAGTTAGTAATCGAGATACATGATAAGACACCCACACGTTAAATATAATTAGAAGTAATAATAATAATATTTATTTTGGTGTTACCTCTTAACAAAAATTAATCTATATAGTTATGTTTTTAAAATACATTTTCTTATGATAAGGTGCATAGAAGGTGTTTGTAAAGACGAGAACATGATATGCATTGGTAAGACATCTAGAAGCATTGCCGAGAGACTAAATGAGCATTTCAGACAAAAACAAAAACAAAAAAACAGGCCTCCATACTCTACCAGCATGGAGGCAACCTGGGTCAACTTGACAAATGCAGGAGATCGTCCTCTTAAATGAAACATCCCCAGTACTAAATAGGAAATATACGCAGGAGGTAGTCATACGCCAATGCCCACAGTTTATATGTACAGGTAGAGCTGTTGTTAGGGTTAGGGTTATATGTACAGGTAGAGCTGTTGTTAGTAGGCTGGTATACAGACGTATATATGTGTATGTATATATATATAAAGATATGTATATACATACATAAATAAATAAATATATATATATATATATGTATGTATATATGTATATATGTATATATATATGTATGTATTATATATATATATATATATATGTATATATGTGTGTGTGTGTATATATATGTAGGTAAATGGACATGTAAGTAAACAGATAGATAGGTACATAGGTAATATGGACAGACAAGCGCGCGCGCACACACACACACACGTGAAGACTGAAACCCATGACCATATATATACACACACACACACACACACACACAGATGCACGTACAGTCACACAAACTCATACACAAAGACACACTCAAACATGCACACAACGGTCTGAGTTCAAATTCCACCGAGGTCAACTTTGCCTTTCTTAGTCGATGAAATAAGTACCATTTACACACTGGGGTCGATGTGATCGACTGAGCCCCTCCCCACAAAATCCAGGCTTTGTCCCTATAGAAGAAAGGATTATTATTATTATATTTTCCCTGATTTATATGAAATTTTTACCAGTTCCGTTTTTACCCTTATTCTTTAATTATGACCCCACTCTTATTTATTTATTTATTTATCATAACTCCTTTTTTCCCCACTTTAATTTTCATCAATTCTAATCTCTCTCTTACTATTATCCCTTTGCTTTCATAGAATGGTCTTATGGTACGCTATTCATTGTGTATTTCCTTATTTATCTATCAACCAGATGAATACCATCTTTATTCCTCCTCTGCTTTCCACCCAGAAGTAGACCATCAAACTTTCTGTTAGTAAGAAAGCTGGCATGGAAGGATGTTAAAAAGATATATATAGAAATGACTGCGAACGTTATCTTTTGCTTTTAACTCTATATTTCCGGTTGAATTGTGTCATAAGATAAACACAACTATCTTTCTAAATTCTGGAGATGAGACGCTTGGCTGCCCCGTTCCACCTTACCTACCAGTCCACTACCTACTAAAAATCCACCTGTCTGTGACAAAAATTCCTCCTCCAGCACTGTTCTGACCTCGTCTACAGAATTCATATTCTCCCGTACAAATGATTTTGAAGACTGCCGAATAAATTATAATCAGGTAGGGGCAATGCCTGGTTAATACGTTGGTTGGCGCATCGATTTTCGAATCTTATTGGGTTCTCATCAGAGAATCAAGCAGCCAACCTGTTTATATACTCAACAAATGCAGCAGTTACTCTATGAAGGAGTTCCTAATTTGCATACCGAAAATGTTTAACACTCTATAAATACCAGGGTCCTGTCAATGGGAATCAGTCCACACAGTATCAAGGTATGATATAATAAATATGTCACATTGGGGATAATTGCAAAAAGGGAAAGATGGGAGGAGAGAGGGGGCGTCTAAAGCAAAAGTGTTGTGCAGTCGAAATATATGAAAAGAAAAAAAAACAAAAACAAGCAGACAAATAAGAATATTGATGAAAAGGGAGGTAACTGCGTCTGTTCATAAAAGTTATTTCCCCTGGACAGACGTACAAGCGCGTGCGAGAAGACATACCACACACACACAGAGCACACATAGATACACACATGCACACACGCACATACACAGGCACACACAAAATCATACACACACGTACGCGCTCGCGCGGGCACACATGTTTCCGGCTATGCACACACGCACGCACGCACACACACACACACACAAAATCACTGACAGACACGCGCGTGCGCGCACAAGCACATAGAAACACACAAAAATGCAGACACACGCACACCTATATACACACAAACACATTGACGCGCGCACACACACGCGGACACATACGCACACACAATAAACACGCTTATATCCAAGCACACACATATGCACACAGACACACCTACATGAACACGCACACACGCACACACATACACACACACACGCATCAAAGTGGTTCTGGGGTATAAAATATGAGACTTAAAATAGGATGTTTAAGGATGTTGAGCAAAACGCCCATGTTTCCAAAGGTGAATTATTCCAACCCCAAAAGAATTCCTCTCAACACAAGGCTATGATGCTCCCCGACTACTTCTCCTCCTGATCAGAGATGCACATATCGTCAGCCACCAAAGGACATGCTCAACTGGTTAAGGTCAAACAACTGACAAGCAAATCTGTGGTATTGAGCGGAATATTTGCTGTAGGCCATCTTTTATACTAAGACAAAACAATGTACTTGATAACCACTTCCAATCAGTTAAGATCAGAAGCCATGAGAGCCATTGTCTGGTACTGAATCAGGGTTGACATATTATTATTATTATTGTTATTATTATTATTAAGGCAGAATCGTTAGGACGCCGGGCGAAATGCTTAGCGGTATTTCGTCTGTCTTTACGTTCTGAGTTCAAATTCCGTCGAGGTCGACTTTACTTTTCATCCTCTCAGGGTCGATAAATTAAATACCAGTTGCGTACAAGGGTCAATATAATCGACTGGTCCTCTCCTCTAAAATTTCGGGCCTTGTGCTTAGACTAGAAAAGATTATTATTATTATCATCGCCTTTGCACAGCTTCTAACGCTGGAGATGTACTACGGTGTCAGCTATTCACTGCCAGTGAACTAAGGTAACACCTTATTTTTCGAGAACCATCCGGAGTATTCGAGCGGTTCCAAGCAGTGCTGTTTTCTGCAAATGCTCCACCTGTATTGCAGCCCCTATTTGTTCCATGTACTTCTCGAGATTTTTACTCACTGTTCCCAGGGCTCCGACAATTATTGCTACTACTACCACCTTTTCCATCGACCACAACTGCTTAACCTCCCAAGCTAACCTGTCTATTCATTATTATCATTATTATTATTATTAAAGTCAAAATTTAAAGAAGAGTGTCATTTTCTATCTCGTGAACAATATTTCGACATCTTGCGTGTCTTCCAGTGGTTCAAAAAATAAATTTGTCAATCTACCTCATTTTCGTTTATATAGAAAGGATTGAGGTAACTCCTCCTGAAGATATAGAGTCAAAATTTAAAGAAGAGTGCCATTTACTATCTCGTGAACAATATTTCGACATCTTGCGTGTCTTCCACTGGTTCAAAAAATAAATTTGTCAATCTACTTCATTTTCGTTTATATAGAAAGGATTGAGGTAACTCCTCCTGAAGATATAGAGTCAAAATTTAAAGAAGAGTGCCATTTGCTATCTCGTGAACAATATTTCGACATCTTGCGTGTCTTCCACTGGTTCAAAAAATAAATTTGTCAATCTACTTCATTTTCGTTTATATAGAAAGGATTGAGGTAACTCCTCCTGAAGATATAGAGTCAAAATTTAAAGAAGAGTGCCATTTGCTATCTCGTGAACAATATTTCGACATCTTGCGTGTCTTCCACTGGTTCAAAAAATAAATTTGTCAATCTACTTCATTTTCGTTTATATAGAAAGGATTGAGGTAACTCCTCCTGAAGATATAGAGTCAAAATTTAAAGAAGAGTGCCATTTGCTATCTCGTGAACAATATTTCGACATCTTGCGTGTCTTCCACTGGTTCAAAAAATAAATTTGTCAATCTACTTCATTTTCGTTTATATAGAAAGGATTGAGGTAACTCCTCCTGAAGATATAGAGTCAAAATTTAAAGAAGAGTGCCATTTGCTATCTCGTGAACAATATTTCGACATCTTGCGTGTCTTCCACTGGTTCAAAAAATAAATTTGTCAATCTACTTCATTTTCGTTTATATAGAAAGGATTGAGGTAACTCCTCCTGAAGATATAGAGTCAAAATTTAAAGAAGAGTGCCATTATTATTATTATTATTATTATTATGGAAGCGAGCTGGCAGAATCGTTAGCACACCGAGCGAAATGCTGAGTGGCATTTCGTTTGTCTGCACGTTCCGAGTTCAAATTCTGCTGAGGTCGACTTTGCCTTTCATCCTTCGATAAATTAAGTACCTGTGAAACACTGAGGTCGATGAATCCCCTCCCTACATCAAACAAAATTTAAAAAAAATTCCAGACCTTTATCATCATCCATGTTTTTCTTTTTTAATATTTTTTCTCTTCTTTATTTCAAATTTTGAACGACTTTTTTATTCTTAATATTTCTATTATTTTCATCGCTATTATTACAAGCTTATAGAATATCGGCGACATTAGAAATCTCCCGTTGCTGTAAAGACGATAACCGACTGGGTGTGTTTCGCACTGAGCCTTTCCCCTCTTCTGCTATGGAAGGGGTTTAAATTAGAAACACAGAGTTTCCGCCCGATATTTCGTGGAATTGAAACCTTCGCTGACCGATTATCAACAGTCGAAGATGCCAAGTGAGATGGCTGATAGCAAAAGAATATTTTGTAAGGCCGATTACGTAATCTCGTAAGTAATCTCACATAATATTGTGTGCAAACATATTGCTATGCCATCAAAATGTATTTAGCATGAATTGAACTAAAATGGTTTTCTGTCCATTTTCACTTATACACGATGGGGTGCCGAAAATGTCTTGGCTTTAAGAGTATCGCGAAAGGCCAGTTTGACAGTCCAACCATCCGAGTTCTTTTTACAGGGCTTAGAAAAACTGGATGGCCGCTGCAATAAGTGTGTGAATCCGAGAGCGGAATATGTTGGATAAACTTAAAATTAACTGATCCCCCTGTATTTTCTTTTACACAAAGCCAGGAGCTTTACAGCAACCCCTTACACACCCACACACATGAAGGTTTGTTGAGAGTGTTCCTGGCTTTACGGCAGTGGTTCCCACACTAAGGTCCGCGGAGCCCTGGTGGTCTGCAAAGGTAGTACTTGGGGTTCGTGAACTAAATTCAAAATTTCATATATATATAAGGATTAGCATATTAAAAGGGGACAGTGGGAAAACACATTTAAATAAAAGAGGTCCTTGGTAGTGAAAAGGTTGGGAACTACTGCTTTAAGGGGGCATCACGAAAGGCCTGGTTGGAGGTCCAACCTTCCGAACTCTTTTACAGAGTTCAGAAAACCTAAAGGACCGCTGCAATAAGTGTGTGAATCTGAGAGGAGAATGTGTTGAATAAAATCATAATTAACTGATCCTTCTCTATTTTCGTTTACCCAAAGCCAAGAACTTTACAACATACCGCTCGCGTGCCAATATTTGTATATATATGTGCGTGCGCATGTGTATGAGAGAGAAAGAGAGATACACACACATACACAAAGGACAAGGTAGACGTAGGCATGAGTGAGAGCGACAAGACGTAAGAATCGTTCGAGTCCTTCAGAATTCTAGAAGGGCGTGCTGTATAGGTGATGCGAATGAGCAGACAGGATGAAGAGAGAAGTAACATGGCTCAGGAGATGGAGCGAGGACAAGGGCTGAATATAATGGGAGGTAGGGTCTTTCAGTTTCCGTCTACCAAATTCATTTACAGGTCTGCTGTATAATCGAAGACAAGGTGCCACGCAGTGGAACTGAACCGAGAACCATATGATTGGGAGGCAAGCTTCTTACCACTCAGCTACACCTGCGCCTAGGCACGCATGTATTATTCATATATAATTATTAATTCTTGCGTCCAAAAGCCAATTTCTGGTAGTGGACAGGTGGGTGTTAAAAGTTCTTCACTCACATCGATTGCTCGTTAACACAATTCTTTTCGTTAACATGGTTTGGCCGTTGTGAAACTAAATTGTTAATAATGTATAAACATTATTAAATGTTTGTACGTTTTTATATGCCACCCGTCTTCTGTGTATAAGGTAAATATAAACGCAATGTGTCAGGGACTATTTTCTATTAATTATGAGAACTTATCGAACAATTTTGTGCGTGTACATGTGTGGTGTGATGTGTATGTGCACACACACACACACACACATATATATATATATATGTATATATATATATATATATATATATAACTAATTTAGGGATGAACCACCACTCTACAACTCGGAACCCATCCAAATCCATGTTGTGAGGCATATACCATGTTAATATATCTAAGATTTTAATCTAAAATTTAAATTAAATAATATATTACATAAATAAATCATAGAAATATTAATTTTAAAAATTTAAATGTCAAATTTATAAATTGGACAGTAACAATTAATACGATAATTTTTGGCACTCCGTCGCTTACGACGTCGAGGGTTCCAGTTGATCCGATCAACGGAACATCCAGCTCGTGAAATTAACGTGCAAGTGGCTGAGCCCTCCACAGACACGTGTACCCTTAACGTAGTTCTCGGGGGAGATTGAGCGTGACACAGTATAAGGCATCTTGCCTGCCGTGCTAATGATTCTGCCTGCTTGATGCCTTAAACAAAGCAAATTGTCCCTGGGTGGGCTTGAATAAAATAATAATAATAATAATAATAATCCTGAAATTTTGTGGGGAGGGACCTAGTCATCAACATCGACACCAGTATTCTACTGGTACTTAATTTATCGACCCCAAAATCGACTTTGGTGGGATTTGAACTCGGAATGTAAAGACGAATGAAATACCGCAAAGCATTATACCCAGTGTCCTAACAACTCTGCGAGCTTGCCACCTCATTCATCATCATCACCATCATCATCGTTTAACGTCCGCTTTCCGTGCTAGCATGGGTTGGACGATTTGACTGAGGACTGGTGA
>NC_142955.1:20985586-21005586 GCF_046866305.1 Octopus bimaculoides | reverse complement strand
AAGAAGAGCAAAGTCAGTGATAAGAGTAGCAACAACAACAACAACAATAATAATAGTTTGAAATTTTGGTGCAAGGCCAAGGAGTTTGAGAGAAGGGGTAAGTGCTCGGCTGGTCCTTATTTCCTCAACTCTGAAAGGATGAAAGGCAAGGCCAATCAGGACTGACCTAGGGTTAAACAACAACAAGGGAAGGACACATTAGATAATGTAGTCCTAGATACACTGTGTCTGAATAAAAGACAGGATGGTCACGGCTGGAACGTCTTTGATCATAGGTCTGTCTGGATCAGGAGTGACCAGGGGTTAAATAACAACGAAGCACACATTAGATAATGGAGTCCAAGATACATTGTGTCTTATAACATAGTCTGAACAAAAGACAAGATGGTCATGGTTGGATCAGGACTGAGTAGGGACTAAAGAACCACCCCCACCCCCCAAAGACAAAACAAAACAAAATGCACATTAGATACTGTAGTCTTAGATACATTTGGCCTACACACGCTAACCCTGATATCCAGATATGTTTGCAAGTATGTGTGTGTGTGTGTGTGTGTGTATGTTTGTGTGCGTGCATGTTTGTGTGCGTGTGTGTGTGTGTATGTTTGAGTGTGTGTTTGTGTGTATGTGTTTGTACATGTGTGCATGCATGTTTGTGTATGTTTGTTCGTGTGTGTGTATGTGTGTGTGTGTATATGTTTGTGTGTGTGTGCATATTGTGGTGGTGGTGGTGGTGGTGGTGGTGGTGGCTGCAGTCCTGGCAGTAGTAACCACTAAGTTGTAATTGTTATGCTGCCCAAGGTCAGTCCCGACTGAGCAGACGACAATCCTTCCGTGGCCTCTCCCACATACAACCCTATCGAGTTGCGTGCAGGAGTTTAGGCTGCTACTCACAGGGCAATGTCTTTGACCTGTCCACGTAGCAGTAGTGTTGATAGTAGCAGCAGCAGCAGTAGTGGTGGTGGTGGTGGTGGTAGTAGTAGTGGTGGTAGTAGTAGTAGTAGTGGTGGTAGTAGTAGTAGTAGTGGTGGTGTTGGTGGTAGTAATAGTAGTAGTAGTGGTGGTGGTAGTAGGAGTGGTAGTAGTAGTGGTGGTAGTAGTAGTAGTGGTGGTAGTAGTAGTAGTGGTGGTAGTAGTAGTAGTGGTGGTGGTGGTGGTAGTAATAGTAGTAGTAGTGGTAGTGGTGGTGACAGTAGTAGTGGTAGTAGTGGTGGTGGTGGTGGTAGTAGTAGTGGTAGTAGTAGTGGTGGTGGTGGTGGTAGTAATAGTAGTAGTAGTGGTAGTGGTAGTGGTAGTAGTAACAGCAGCAGCAGAATGAAATAAAAAAGGAAACGGGAGAGTGGGAAAAAGACGGGGAGGTGGAGGAGGGAGTGAAAGAGGCGGATGAGGAGGGGAAAGGAAGAGGAGGGGAAAGGAAGAGGAGCAGGAGGAAGGCTTACATAGAACAGCACGCGCTTTCATTAATAAACGCCACCACCACCATCATCATCATCATTAGTGGGAGTCATAAACTACCGACAGCAACAACAACAACAACAACAACAACAGCTGCGTTGCACCGTCAACACATTCAGCAGCCGACAGTAAATATTCCTAGCTGCATCCGGTGCACCAGTTGCACCAGACGCTGCATCAGCCAGGTAGTAACTATTGCTGTTTCTACATTCATTGTTGTGGCAGCGATCGGAGGTGGTGCTGCTGGTGGTGCGTTTAATGATGCAAATGACGAGCGTAGAGCTACAGGGGCCGGCGGCGGGTATTGATAATGGTGACGGTAACAATGGTGGCGATGGTGCCAGCGGCGCTGGGGATGAACTTGCGTTGAATGTGGTGTTGGCGGAGTCAACGCTTGTGCCTCCGCTGCCGCAACAACAACAGCAGCAGCAATATCTGGGCTTAATGACAGCAACAGAGGGCGTGGCGATCGGTATCGAGTGTGTTTGGTAATGCGAGTAAAATATAGTGTAACGCATACACACACATGAATATATACACCCGTAACATGTCTGTGTGTCTCTGGGTGTATGTGACCGTAGGCTCGGAAAAAAATGCAACATAACAGTGTGTATGTGTGTGTGTATATATATAATATATGCATATACACATGCACTTAAGTATATGTACACATACATACACATACACACATTTATATATATATACATACATGCATATAGATATTTGTATACACACACGCATATATGTTTATATGCATACGTATACATATATGCATATACATACATAAACATACACACACACAGGCACACATATACCCGTACACACACATATATATATGTATGTATGTATGTGTGTGTGTATATACATGTTCGTCCGTATGTATGTATACATCGTGGAAGTCAGTGTCTCCCTCTAGCGCTACAAACAATTTCACACACTGCATTGTAATTCTACGATTTCACAATATCATGCGTGGAACTCATTGTATCGCTTTGGCATCGAGTGTTGTTTCACTCCCAATAATCATATACTCTACGTCCTGTATTGAGTAATACTTCGGCACGCAAACGTTCTTGTATACGTAAGCATGTGTGTGTGTGTGTGTGTGTGTGTGTGTGTGTGTGTGCATTATGTATGTATGTTCCACTGGACCGGTTAAATGTAAAATAAAAAATTAAAATCTTTTACTTGTTTCAGTCATTTGACTGCGGCCATGCTGGGGCACTACCTCGAAGGGTTTTAGTCGAACAAATCGACTCTAGCACACCTTTGAAGCCTGGTACTAATTCTGTTTTCTTTTTTTTTTTTTTTTTGCTGAACCGCTAAGTTACGGGGGACGCAAAAACACCAACACCGGTTGGCAAGCGGTCAAACATAGACACAAAGACACACACACACACACACACACAAACACACATATATATATATGTGTGTGTGTGTATCTACATGTACACACATACGGCGGGTTTCTTTCAGTTTCTGTCTACGAAATCCAGTTTCGAGGTTTTGGTCAACCCAAGGCTATAGTAGAAGGCACTTGTCCAAGGTGCCACAAAGTGGGACTGAACCCAGAACCATGCGGTTGGGCAGCAAGCTTCTTACCACTAACGATTTCGAATTTTGGCTCAAGGCCAGCAATTTCGGGCTAAGTCGATCATATCGACCCCAGTGGTCAACTGCTATCTGTTTTATCGATCTCAAGAGGATGGAAGGCAAAGTCGACCTCGGCGGAATTTGAACTCAGAAAATTAAGACGGACGAAATGGTCAGGATTTTTACCTAGCGGGTCAACGGGTCTGCCAACTCGACGCCTTCGTAGTAGTAGTAGTAGTAGTAGTAGTAATTGTAGTAGTAGTAGTAATTTCAAATTTCTGGCACAAGACCAGCAATTTGGGGGCCGGGGTTAAGTCGATTCCATTGACCCCAGTGATCAACTGGTCCTTGTTTCATCGACCCCCCGCCCCCGAAAGGACGAAAGGCAAAGCCGACCGACCCCCCCCCCCCAGCGCACAGGAGTTGTATCAATAATTCAAAAGGACCAGCCTTGTCCCATTCTGTAGCCCCCGGGCCAACTAAGTCGTTATGAATGGATTTGGTAGACGGAAACTGAAAGAAGCGCGTCGTAGGTCTCTTTTGTTCTTTATATGTTTCTTGTTTCGGACATTGGTTACGGCCATGCTGGGGCACCGCTTCGACGGAGTTTAGTCGAATGAATTGAGAAAAGGAGTTAATTTTGTTTTTACAGCTTGGTACTTCTTCTATCGACATCCGGACGTCAAAAAACCAGCAACGGTTGTCAAATGGCGGGGCAAACACACACATATACAAAGGTCTTCTTTCACCTTCCATCTATGAAACACACACACACACACACAATACAACAAGGCTTGTTTCGGCCCGAGCTTGTAGCAGAGAATATTTGCTCAACGTATCATGTAGTGGGACTGAACACGGGACCATGTGGTTGGAAAGCAAGCTTCTTACCACACGGCCACATACATATATATACATATATATACATATATATATATATATATATATATATGTGTGTGTGTGTGTGTGTGTGTGTGTGTGTGTGTGTGTGTGTGTGTGTGTGTGTGTGTGTGTGTGTGTGTGTGTGTGTGTGTGTGTATTTGTCTCCCCACCACCGCTCGACAATCGATGTTGGTGTGTTTACGTCCCCGTAACTTAGCGGTTCGGCAAAAGGGACCGATAGAATAAGTACTAGGCTTACAAAGAATAAGTCCTGGCGTCGATTTGCTCGACTGAAAGTCGGTGCTGCAGCATGGCCGCAGTCAAATGACTGAAACAAGTAAAAGAATCTCTACATATGTGTGTGTGTATGTGTGTGCATTTATGCGTGTGTGTGTGTGCATTTACTTATATATGTATATAAGGTGCATGCGCGCGCGCGTATGTGTGTGTGTGTATGCATGTGTGTGTGTGATGTTATTTACGCAAGCATAACAACAACAACAAGAACAACATCAACACCAGGAGTCACTAAGAAGGTCACATTGCATAGTGTATTGCTAGATATTACATAATATCTGAGTACAAGAGGTAAGGTCACATTTGGAACGCTTTTTTTTTTTGAATAACCCTTGGTCTTCCGGATAAGAGGGAGGTGCAAGGGTTTCGAAGCCTGAATTATTGAGGTCGCAGCAGGTAATGCGGTCCTGGATAGAATGGTATGGCTGGAGAGAGAGAGAGAGAGAGAGAGAGAGAGAGGGAGAGAGGGGAATGGAGAAAGAGAGAGGGATGGAGAGTATAGATGGGATGATCGCATTTGGAGCCGTTTTTATAACCCTAGGTCTGTCGGATCAGAGGTGAACAGGAGTTTAAACAGCCTTGACTAGTTTGGTTACAGTAGACAATATAGCCCTAGAGATACTACTATGTCTGGAGAGAGAGAGAGAGAGACAGACAGACAGAGAGTGACAGAGATACAAATGAGATGGTCACATTTGGATTGCTTTTTGATTATTCTTGGTCTTTCGGATCAGAAAGAGGCAAAAGTTTAAATAGCTCCAAATAGTGAGTTTAAAGAAAGAAGCATAGTCCCTGATACAGCACTATGCCTGAAGAAAGAAAAAACACAAATAGGATGGTCACATTTGGAAGGCGCTTTGATCGTTTTTGGTTTATTCCGGATCAGAGGTGACCGGGGTTAAATAACTTCAATTAGTGAGGTTAGTTGGCGATGTAGCCCTAGATACAGCACTATGGCTGAAGAGAGAGAAAGTATAGATGGAATGGTCACATTTGGAAGGCCTAACGATCATCCTACGCCTCTCTAGATTACGGCCCAGGGAGGGTACAACAACAACACATGTTACTACTCGCCGTTACTCGTTTAGAGCGTATACCCGCCACAGATGTGTGTGAGCGTAAAGCAGGCCACGCCCACCTCTATATACAAATACGTAATCACCCTCTTCCCCCCATCCGCCTCCCGTTGTCATAAATAAATAAATAAATACAATAAGCATTCGTAGCCCACTCTCATGCTTTCCCTCCTCTTCCTTCTCGTTTCATTCTCCTCTCACTAATCCTCCACCGTTACGCTACCCCTCCTTCTCTCTCTCTCTCCATATCTACTTTCACTTTCCCTTTTAGTTTTAGCGCTACGTGACACGTGCAGTGGAATACTTAGAGAGAGAAAGACAGAGATGGGAAGAGAAAGTGGGGGGAGGGGGAGACACAGTGAGTGACAGACAGGACTCTACTCCAGTACATTGTGTTCTACTCAAATATACCTCTCACTCACACTCACTCTCTGATCGAATGCCGACGTTTTTCTTCGTTTCTCCTGGCAACTTACCGCCCCACCAACCGTCAACACCCTACCACGGTCAATCCCGATTGCTACGCTCACACACACACACACACACACACACACGCACGCATACACGAGATTTTGTTGCTGCATATTTGTTTTTAAATTTTCTCTGCACCACCGCCACTATTACTATTGCTACTGCTACTACTACTACTACTACTACTACTACTACTACTACTACTACTACTACTACTACTAGAGGGAAAACCCGTTTTTACGCCTGAAATTTCGTTTTAACAAGCAGAGCCATTTCTATGGTCATTGTTCATTTAGCCCCAGGTCAGTCTTGGATTCACCTCACCTATGATGAACGACGTTCCAGCTATGAACATCCTGTTTTTTGTTCAGATATAGTATTTCTTGGACTTCCTTGATATAGTTTAACACCAAATCAGACCTGATCTTGTAGACCGATGATCAAGGATGTTCCAACCGTGACCATCCTGTTTTTATTCATATATAGTATACCTCGGACTTCATTATCTGACGTGTCCTTCCATCTAACAGGCCAAAGACGTTCCAGCTTTGACCACCCTGTTTTTTATTCGGGCAAAACATATCTAATACCACATTCTCGATAATGTGACATCTTTGACGACAAACTGATGATTCAAAGGAGATTTGGTTTCTCTTTCTGTCTCCATCGGAATGTATTGGGAGCCACATCGTCCCCTTCTGAATGGGGTTTAGGTCAGAAAAGCAGAGGTTGTAGCAGTAGCAGTACATGGGACAGCGTGAGTGGACACAGTACGTCTGTGAGTTACTTGTGCTAATATTTAAGAGTTCATTGACATGTGTACATGTATTGTACGTGTGTGTCTGCATGTGTGTGCATACATGTATATATATATATATATATATATATATATATATATATATATATATATATATATATATATATATATATATATATATATAGTTATCGCCAAGCCAACATGGCAGTCCCAAAATTAGGACGAAAGCTGCCGTGAATTAGCTCCAATAAGCCATCGCCTCTAGCTAGCTATGTGACACACGAACCTGTGTCCTTTATAACCTTCGAACAGGGGAGGTCAGCAGTGTCCCCCTGCTGGTTTGGCATCTGCAGACTAGACTAGTTTCAGGGTGTTGCCCCTTGTCAATGCAGAGTAGCCAAGCCTTAGCCAAGCCTTAGCCATGTTGGCTTGGCGATAACTATTAATTTCCAGTACCGCTGCCGTAGTCTCCTTTAGAGAGACTTAGAAATATTAATAACTCTATATATATATATATATATATATATATATATATGTATGTGTATACAAATGTGTATATATATATATATATGTATGTGTATACAAATGTGTATATATATATATATATATATATATATATATATACACATTTATATGCATACATGTATCCTTACATTCTTATAAACACTTATGTGTGTGTGTGTGTATATATGTATGTATATATATATATATATATATATATATATATATATATATACATATATATACATATATGACACTTTTTATTGATATATCTGAAGAGACGCAGAACGGGTCGAAACATGTGTTATTCCCAATAAAGTCTATTACACATTCCATCTCCTATTTTATTAATACTGTGTGTGTGTGTGTGTGTGTGTGTGTGAGTTTCTCTCCTTGTTTCCTTCCGTATTCCTTTCTGTGGAAGAGCGTAGGCTCGAAACGTTAAAGACTTTTTCACTTCCCGAGCATTAAACTAATACATCTGTTTGTTTTCTGCACCACCTGTCTTCGTCTTTTGTTTTTTTTGTTGTGAATTCTCCCCCATATATATATATATATATATATATATATATATATATATATATATATACATGATATATCTATTGTGTCTGGGGAGAGTCATACTGCCTTAATAACTAACACACTCACCGGTTCAATTTCCACTCATTGCAACCTTGTCAATGGCTGTGTGAGTATATATATATATATATATATATATATGTAAATTGGAAATGTAAAAATAAAACCAAAACACAAAGGATTCTGCGGTACACGTGTTTCAAGCTTTATAGTCGTTGCATCATTATTGGTATATAATTGATAGTATAAAGCTATGTTCAGCCGCAAATGTATTCTTTCCCAAGAATTATATCACATAGAAGAAGTTAAAGGAGGAAGAAACATGAGAGATAAAAGGTGAGATTCCATTTGGTATTTTCCATTGTAATATACCTCGTAGAATTCTTAATTTGATATATTTACACAGACGTTCCTCGGTACTCCGGAATCCGTCCATACTGTGCCACAATTCAGTGTAGAGTGCACGCTAAATAAACAATACTAGTTTATATTAGCTAGAAGGATAGTGTCAAAAGAGGGAAGATGTTGGTGGTTAAAACAATATAAAATAAAATAAAAATAAAGGGTGATGGAAGTGGAAAAGGTAATTAGAACATATAAGACCTAAAAGAATGAATAATTAGAAAATGTCAACAGGAAAACGGATATAAAGTATATGGGAGAGGGAGAAAAAAGGTAGGGTTGGACGTTAAAATTCAAAATACAGAGTATTGGGAACACTTCAACCTTAGTAATATAGAATAATAGTGATAAGAAATAATAGCACCCACAATAATAATGCAAAAAATAAAAGATAAAAAAAAAAAATAAATAAAAAATAAAAAATATAAAAATATAAAGTGAAAATATAAATATATATATATATATATATATATATATATATATATATATATATATATACACACACACACATATATATATGTGTGTGCGTGTGTGTGTGTGTGTGTGCATATATATATATATATATATATATATATATATATATATCAATATATATGTACGTACACACACATAAATAGGCCCGTCGCCAGACGTTGGTGCCTCGGGGCGTTACGGAACGTTCTGCGTTGGCACTAATTTGCCGTTTCGTAAATAAATGTATCGGTGCAATTCGGAGGGTGCACCGCTGAATAATAGGGGGGGGGGCAATGCCGTCCAGTGCACCCCCTTGACGAAGGGCATGCACACACACACATGTATATTTATGGATGTGTGGTTATAGATATAGATACACATATATTAAACACCCACACACATATCGATTAATTTACAAAAATCAATCAATGAAACACTGTTACACTTCATCTCTCATTCTATCTTCTAGTAAAAACTCACCACCACCAATACCACCACCACCACCAATACCACCACCACCACCACCACCACCAATACCACCACCACCACCAATACCACCACCACCAATACCACCACCACCATCAACAACAACGATAAACGATATTCTACAACTTCTACTACAACTACCACCACTACCACTACTACTACTACCACTACTACTACTGCTGCCGTCACTGACTGCCCTTTAGTTCTACCATTCATATAATCACGAGCACATACACATACACATTTTTACTCTTTTAGTCATTTGATTGCGGCCATGCTGGAGCACCGCCTTTAGTTGAGCAAATCGACCCCAGGACTTAATCTTTGGATGCCTATATATATATATATATATATATATATATATATATATATATATAAAAACAAAAGTAAATGAGTATATGCATATATACGTACAGGTATGTGCATACCGACATCCACCTGTATGTATAGGTGCATATCTGGGTACAGGACATTGCAAACAAACGTAGACGAGAACACACGAGCCACATAGAGAACATTCTACTTCATCAGCTACCCACGTTTTAACACCGGCGTTTCGACGAGCTTCGGGCAGGACGCATCGTTAAAACGGCTCGTCCCATGGATCGCAGATTAAATCTGTATACGCAAATTAAATCTAGCCATGGAGGAATGTAGTGGCGGACAAAAAACAAGACAGGAAAACAAACAGAAAAGGCTTTACGGCCAGACGAGAAAAATTATGTGTATATATATATATATAGTTTTTTTTTTAGCTTTTACATGTTTCAGTCATTAGACTGCGGCCATGCTGGGGCATCGCCTGAAAGATTCTTTTAGTCGAACAAATCGACGCCAGGACTTTGTGTACTTATTCTATCGGTCTCTTTTGCCGAACCGCTAATTTACGGGGACGTAAACACACCAACACTGGTTGTCAAGTGGCGACGGCGGACAGACACAGACACAAAAACACACACACACACACAAATATATATATATATATATATATATATATATATATATATATGCATGAAGGGCTTCTTTCAATTTCCGTCTACCAACATCCACTCACAAGGCTTTGGTTGGTCTGAGGCTATGGTAGAAGACACTGGCTCAAGGTGTCACGAAGTGGGACTGAACCCAGAACCGTGTGGTTGGGAAGCAAGATTCTTACCACACAGCCACGCCTGTTCCGATGTATATATATATAATCAAAGAAAAACGGACAGAATTGGAAAATCTTAAAAGAATTGTGTCCCACCATGACAACGCTAGACCACACACGTCTTTGGTAACTCATGAAAAATTACTGGAGCTTGGTTGGGAAGTGATGATCCCATCCCCCACATAGCCCTGACCTTGGACCATCAGATGACCATTCATTTCGAAGTTTGCAAAATTCTTTGAATGGTAAAACTTTCAATAATGATTATGACCTGAAATCCCATTTGCTTCAGTTTTTGGCTGATAAGGACCAGAATTTCTATGAACGCGGAATCATAAAGTTTCCAGAAAGATGGCAAACGGTCACCGAAGAAAATTTCTCAATTGTTCAACATAGGTATTCTCTTTTGCACTGATCTTCAGCTTTATATTAACATTGTTTACTTTGACATTGTAGGACAGGTGTGATTGGCCAGATCTGGTTAGTTTGAAAATAAAACAGGGAGAATATCTGGGCTGGATATAACCAGTTTAAATGATAATGGGTTAGCCTGGGTGGTCAGGTATACCAGAGCCAAAGTAACTTGGGTGTCGCAACCAGTTCAATCTGAGACAATAGCTGACTGCAGAATAAACTGATTTGGCTTTCTGCAATTCTCTTCCATTCCTCTTTGACCAGATCCAGTTGGAACCCTGCACAGTTGTTTCCGCTATTGTCTTCAGAGCTCTGTTCATCTTTCCCCCAGAAAATGAGACCCGTTTTATGAAATCGTAGACAAATTTGCCCACAACCCTACACACTTCGCTCTAAAGCGGGGACCTCCTTCGCTCAGTAGAAGGATTCCGTCAATTTAGAGAGAATGCACTTTTTTTTTCCTTTTATCTTTCAAGTATTAGACAAAGACCATGCTGTAGCACCGCCTTCAAGAATACTAAAAAGAATCAACCACCGTAATTACTTATCACTTTTGCGTTTTTAAGGCCTGGAACTTATTTTATCGGTCTCTACTGCCGTGGACATAAACGAATAAACACCGGTTCATTCGTTTACAAGCGGTGGCGAGTGACAAACAAGAAGATACAAAATCACTTAGGTAACGACATTGCTTGAGGGGATTCTTTCAGTTTCCGTCTGCCAAATCCACTCACAAGGCATTGGTCGGTTCGCGTCCCCTTAACGTAGTTCTCAGGGAGAATCAATGTGACACGGAATATGACAAGGCTGGCCCCTTTGAAATACAAGTACAACACATTTTTGCCAGCTGAGTTGCCTGAAGCAACCAGAAATAAAGTGCCTTGCTCAAGGATACAACGCGGCGACGGGTTTCGATGTCACAACCTTACGATCGAAAGTCGAACACCATAACTACTTAGCCACCCGCCTTTGTACACTCA
Source organism: Octopus bimaculoides (assembly GCF_046866305.1). NCBI lineage: Eukaryota > Metazoa > Mollusca > Cephalopoda > Octopoda > Octopodidae > Octopus > Octopus bimaculoides. The sequence continues at coordinate 20,994,093 of NC_142955.1, read as the reverse complement.
TCTACATATTCACGCACCTACTTACCTACCTACCTGTCTGCCTCTCTCTCTATATCTATCCATCCATCCATCCATCTATCTATCTATCTATCTGTCTGTCTATCTATCTGTCTGTCTATCTATCTGTCTATCTATCTGTCTCTCTATCTATCGCCATGATTGAGCGCTAAATCCACAGGGTTTTTTTCATTCTCTCTCTGTTTATTTCCCCGTGTTCCTTTCTGCTGAAGAGCGTAGGCTCGAAATGTAAAAGACTTGCTCACCTTCCCGAGCGTCAAACTAATATACCTGCTTGTTCTTCATACACCTGTCTTCGTCTTTTGTGTTTCTGTAAATTTCAACTATATATATATACATACACACACACACACACACACACACACACACACATATGTGTAGATATATATATAATTCATTCTTTCAGCATTTCGTTAAGTTTTGGGTATATAATGATTTCCTATAAAATCTATTCCCAATATACCAGATGGTGGTGGTGGTGGTGGTGGTGGGGACAAGGGCGTAGAAGGTGGATGGCCTCTGCATAGTACCTAGGCATGTAGAATTAGCAGTCAAATCTCCCTCAAAATCACACCCTACACTCTCATGTATGTATGTATGTATGCATGCATGTTTGTATGTGTATATATGTATGTATGTGTGTATGTATGTTTGCTTGTGTGTGTATGCATGCATGTATGTATCTATGTATGCATACATGTATGAACCAATACTGGAGATCTCCACATGGTAAGTACACTTTGTAGAAATAGCAGCCAAATGTCCCCTAAATCACACGCTACGGTCTTGGAAACCCCAGCCGACGATATTGTCATGGCTGGTGTGTCTTCGAATAAACGTCTGCTCGAGCAGTGGTGACCTGGGACGTAGCTGGAGTGTCAACAGCAGCAATAACAGCACCAGTGCTTCCATTCCCACCACTACCAAACCAACAACTTTCACCCACCCCCGTCTCTTCCCCCTGCCTGCGACTCCATTCAGTCGTGCGCTAGCACGCGCACTCACTCTTTCGTAAGCGCACATACACATATTCACCGTAAACACGCACACACACACACGCTCATCGTAAACACACACACACATATACACACATTAACCGTAAGCACACACATACACCCACTGTAAATACATACGTATACGCATTGATGACCATAAACAGACACACATGCACTCACTAAATTCACACACAGACGCACACATACACGAACACACACTAAATGCATACATACACATGCACACACACACATAAATTACATTCACGCACATAAATGCTGTCGCACATGCACACATACACACGCACACACACACATCATTTCACAGTAACCTCCACTCCAATACCACAAACACGGCCCCAACCGTTTTAAAATCGCCTCCTCCTTCTCTTCCTCCAACTCCCACTACTCTCACTCATACACACGCCAACCCTCACTCAACCAGTCAACATCTACTATTTACTACTTTACTACGCTACGACGTCGCTAGCTCGATCGGTTTTGGGAATGGCACAGACGATGAACAACCAACTTCTGTTGACCGTGCTGTCCTTCTCGACTGGGGCTGTGGCCCTGGTCACTCTGGCCCTTGCTGTGGCCACAGATTCCTGGCTTTACACAGAAGAGGCGATTGACTATGTGTTGGAAAATGTCACAATAGTATACGTGGTCAGAACACATTCTGGACTTTGGAGGGTTTGTACAATCAACGGTGAGTATAAAACTGACCGACACAGCTTCTATTATTTATTGTTGGTTGTTCTATGTTATTCTTTCACACCACATCTCATCCCCCCCCCCGACACCTCACAGCTTCATTTGGGGGAGATTTTGCTCTGCACTTCTCCATCAAACCATTTGTATATGTGTGTATATATATATCTATCTATGGAAGACTGTGTGTACATGTGTACGCATATATGTCCGTGTACGAGTATGTCAATACATACACGTACATACATACATACACACACACACACACAGAAATAAACACAAAAACCCATAACAAAAGTATACATACCCGTAAAGGGGTATACTAATCTGTGTGCGCGTGTATATAGATATAGGTATATCAGACAGACAGACATACACACACGAGTACATATACCATGAAGTGATATGTATATTTGTGTGTGTATATATATATATATATATATATATATATATACACACACACACACATGCCTACATACATACACCCAACGATAAATGATGACCGACAGTTTTCTAGTATCGTGTCAGGTACTAATCTATGAAACTGTTTTCGCATTTATCTATCTATCTATCTATCTATCTATCTGTCTGAAGAGTGTACATATGTGTGTGTATGTAGAAAGGTATGTACTTCTATGAATCTCTCTCATGTATATTTATATATATACATACATATATATATACATACATACATATACATATATATATATACATACATATACATATATATATATACATATACATATATACATATATATATATACATATACATATATACATACATATACATACATACATATATATATACATACATATATATACATACATATACATACATACATATACATACATACATATATATATACATACATATATATACATACATATATATACATACATATATATACATACATATACATACATATATATACATACATATACATACATATATATACATACATATATATACATACATATATATACATATATATACATACATATATATACATACATATATATATATATATATATATATATATATATAAATAAATAAACATACACACACACAATCACATATATGTACATGTATATACAAACATGTATACATCAATGTTTATTGACGTATATTCATATCTAGGAGCGTATATATATATATATATATATATATATATATATTTATGCGCTTGTGTGTATATCGCAAACGGTGTGTAGTGACCGACACAGCCTAACTATATTTGGTTACATATTACATGACCAAATACCCTTTATGTATAGGTGCGTATACGTACATGCATGTACAGTAATGGGTGAATAGTGACATACAACTTTATTATACACTACACCATCAAATTACACACACACACACACATATATATATACATATATATATATACAAACAAACATACACACACGTGCATGTGTATACCATACGCAGTGACCGAAACGGCAGCATAATGCACTACATATTCAAACAATGTGTGTGTGTGTGTGTTTGGTAATACATATATATGAGTATGCGTGCCTATGTGTGTGTGTGTATGCATATGTGTGTGTGTGTGTATATATATATACATATATGTATACGCTTATGTAGGTATGTGTATATATCCACATGTGCGTGTTTATACATGTGTGTTTACATATGCGTATGTTTAGACACACACACACACACACACATAAATGCAATTATGTTTATGTTCGTATATATGTATATATATATATATATATATGTGTGTGTGTGTGTGTGTGTGTATGCAAATATGTATGTGCTTATATATAAATATATGTGCATGTTCATAAGTGTTTGCATATATATATACATACACGCATATATATGTTTATCTATCTATCTGATAATCTATCTCCCATCTACCCTTCTCCCTACCTACTTATCTATCTCTGTCTTTCTATCTGTCTATCTATCTATCTATCGATCTTTCCAGCTCTCTGCGTGAGATTATGTGTGTGTGTGTGTGCTATACGTTACTCTCGATGTGTTTGTACATACACATGCATGCGTACGACGACGACGAGCAGTTGGTGTCCGACTCGTCTTTATTACGGTTAACGTTGATTATGGCAGTGGATTGTCACAATCGAAAGCACATCCGACGAAATGCTCAGCGACCTTTCTTTCCGAGTTCAAATTCGGCCGAGGTCGACCTTGCCTTTCATTCTTTCGGGACCAATGAAACAAGAGCAATCAAGTCCTGCATTTCCATGTAATCGACTTATCCTCTCCATACATACTTCGGTCCTACACCTGAAATATGTATGGAGAGGATAAGTCGAAATATGTACCTATAGTAGACACGGTTACTGCTACTACTGCTACTTGGGCGGCGTGCTGCTGGCAGAATCTTTAGCACGCCGGACGAAATACTTAGCGACATCTCATCCGTCCTTACGTTTTCTGTTCAAAATCGTCTGTGCCCGACTGGGTCGTTTGTCCTTTCGAGGTCGATAAATTAAGTACCAGTCAAGTACTGGGCTCGTTGTAATCCATGATCCCTCTCCCCACAAATTCCAGGCCTTGTGCCTATAGTAGAAAGGATTATTATTATTATTATTATTATTAAGGCGACGGGCTGACAATCGTTAGCTCTACGGACAAAAATCCTTAGCGGTGCTTCATCCGGCTTTATTTTCTTAGTTCAAAACTCGTCCGTGGTCGACTTTGCCTTTCATCCTGGTGTGATCGATAAAATAAGTACCAGTTGAGCATTGGGAGTCGATATATTTCACTGAACACGACTCTTAAAATTACAGACCTTACGTCAAAATTTGGAACCATAAATGTTAATATTACCGTAGAGACTCGCGGAGCGATCGCACCAATGGACAGGCCGCTCCCTTAGTTTGGGGCTGTCAAAGCAGGTATTTGCGACTGACTCGCAGGTAGGTCGCACTATAATCTGGGGAGTTTCAATGGTCCCTTTATAACGTAAATATAACTAATATTTGTTAAATGTTATCAAAATATTTACCTTTATTTCGAAACATTGCTTACAAATATTATTTTAAAACATTTTTGCAGAAGTGGTTTTATGAAATTAGTTTAATTGATAAAGGAACTCGACCCCTACTGATACGCTGCCGTCTCCGTCAGATCCCTGCGGTGACGGGAAGTCACACCCAAGATTTTTGTCGAAGTGTTTTGTAAAAAAACAAGTGAGACCTATCCGCGCGTTGTTGGCACTCCGTCGCTTACGACGTCGAAGGTTCCAGTTGATCCGATCAACGGAACAGCCTGCTCGTGGAATTAACGTGCAAGTGGCTGAGCACTCCACAGACACGTGTACCCTTAACGTAGTTCTCGGGGATATTCAGCGTGACACAGTGTGACAAGGCTGATCCTTTGAATTACAGGCACAACAGAAAGAGGAAGTAAGAGTGAGAGAAAGTCGTGGTGGAAGAGTACAGCAGGGTTCGCCACCATCCCCTGCCGGAGCCTCATGGAGCTTTTAGGTGTTTTCGCTCAATAAACCCTCGAAACCGCGATTCTATGACCGCGTGTCCGCTGCCCTAACCACTGGGCCATTGCGCCTCCACTTATCCGCGCGTGTCTACGATATATTGTGATTTGAGCTTCAGCGACTCCGGACAGACGGTGTTCCTCTGTCAGTTGGCGATCTCGAAAGAGTTGAACGAGACCGAAAGGATTGGGGAGACACCTTTTTCTTCGGCCAAGCCCTCATCGAAGTTTCAAAGGAAGAGGGGGTTCAACGGAAAGTGCCCTCCTCTTGGGGATGCGTGAAAAGGTTGTCGACTGTCGGAATAATCGCTCAGGTGATTGGATCTCCTCTAAGCATGCAGTTAGGGATTGGAGAACCCGAGTTGGGTGAAGCCTTGTGTCTTTGATGGTCAGAGTAATCCTGGATCGGCCCTAGATAGAGTTTCTCCGTGACAGAAGGACTGAATCCCTCCTGTTCACATTTTTTGTGGACAGTGCGTAATTTTATCTTTCCCCTTATTTACTTCTTTCAATCATTAGACTGTGGCCATGCTGGGGCACCACCTTGAAGTATTTATAATCGAATGTATGACCCCCAAGTACTTTTTTTTAAAAACCTGGTACTTATTCTATCGATCTCTTTTACCGAACCGTTAAGTTATGGGGGACATAAACACATCAACAGCGGTTGTCAAATGGTAGGACAAATATAGATACACACACACACACATATGTATACGACGGGCTTCTTTCAGTTTCCGTCTTCCAAATCGACTCACGAGGCTTTGGTCGGCCCGAAGCTATAATAGAAGACGCTTGCCCAAGGTACCATGCAGTGGGACTGAACCCAGAACCATACTGTGTATAATTTTATTGCATTTCACCCTTACTTCCTTTTCTGTCTCCTCAACTTTCTTCATAAACTCCTAATCGAATTGAAACGTCGTCGTGAGAGCAAAACCCTTCCCCGCTTCCCCTTTGCTCCCCTGGCAATTAAAATTCATCGTCATCATCATTATTTTTCGACAAAAAGTGCATGTGTGATGGGATGCATGTATGATTGTGCATAAGTATGCGTGAGTAACAGTATGCACATGTGTGCAGGTGTGTGTGTGTGTGCTTCTTCTGTATAGAGTTTTACTCTGTCGGTGGACGAGTTGCCAGTCCTCTGCCGTGTCTGTCCTATCGCCTGCTTCTTTCATTCGCTCAGCTTTTCTATTCATATTTCTAGATTTACCGGGCTGTCTATATACACTTACCTGATTGGTGGGCGGTCGGTGCGCCTCCACCACCATTTCAACACACGATGCTTTGTCTCACTATCTATCTATCTGTCCATCCATTTCTCTCTCTCTCTCTCTCTTTCTCTCTCTCTCTCTCTCTCTCTCTCTTTCTCTCTCTCTCTCTCTCTCTCTCTCTCTCTACCTACCACTTTATACGTAACTATTCATCTTTCTGTCTATATATAACTTTTAATATACCTACCTAACATTGTATACATTTGTTTATTTATCTACAAACCTCTTAATCTATCGATCTGTCTAACTGGCTATATACCTATCTCTCTATCTGTTTGTCTGTCTGTTAATCTATATCTATCTACCTGTTTATATATCTATCTATCCATCAATCCATGTCTGTCAAGCCTTCTACCTACCTACCTACCTACCTGTACTCTCTCTCTCTCTCTCTCTCTCTCTCTCTCTCTCTCTCTCTCTCTCTCTCTCTCTCTCTCTCTCTCTCTCTCTCTCTCTCTCTCTATATATATATATATATATATATATATATATATATATATATATATCGGTCAATCTATCTATCTATCTGTCTGTCTACACATTTTTTTCTCTCTCTCTCTCTCTCTCTCTGTCTGTCTGTCTGTCTTTCAGTTTGTTCGTCTCTGTATCTATCTATCTATCTATCTATCTATCTATATTTGTTTATCTATCTATTTAGATATAAAGCAAAAGGAAGGAAGAAAAAAAAGCAAAAATAAAGGCCATAATAATGGGTAACGCAGCAGAAGATGGAGTTGGAGGGGACGGTGTGCCGCGCCTGGCGGTTATGACCACGATATTCTGTCGTCGCAGAGAATGGCCAGTACCACTCGCCTCCGCGGCCACGCCATCCCGCGGGGTTCCTTTCTGCGACGAGCCGCCGTTTTCCTTAGTTTGTTGTACGGAAATCTAGAAGCACCTGGGGTCACGACGGCGACCAGAAGAAACTCATAGCGGCCGGTCAGCCCTTTGCATTTATTGATTTTTTTCTCTCTCTTCTGCGTTACGTTGGCCATACCCGGGTTTGCAGCCGGAGAACGTGTCGCTGTACTCCATGTCCCTCTCAAATGGGAAGAGGGTTAAAGCGTTGGGGCGCACACCGAGCCCGCGGTCGCGAGTTTGCCGGCTCAAGCTGAGACGAGAAGTCAAATGCTTCGAGGCCCCTTCCGGATTAAGTCACTCCGAGTGGCGTGCCGAAGGGATTCGTGCGGGCTAAGACTGCAAGATAATGGATGCAGACCCAATGCATCTACTGCCGCACCACAATGACATTTATGCGCCTCCCCCCACGCGGAGACCGTGGAGTTTGGCTTAAATGTATTTGTTTATCCAAATAAATTACACAACAGAGAGATCTCTGACCCATTCCCTGTCTCCAACGGAGTGAAACAAGGATGTGTCCTTGCTCCCACCTTGTTCAGCCTTACGTTCTCAGCCTTACGTTCTCAGCTATGCTAACAGATGCTTTCAGGGACACAGACATAGGCATTGACATTAAGTACCGGTCTGACGGTTCAATCTTCAACATCGGGAGGCTCAAAGCAAAAACCAAGGTTTCAGTAGACACCGTCAACGACCCCCTGTTCGCCGATGACTCCGCTCTCAATGCTGCCACTGAGTCCAACATGCAGCGCAGCGTTGACTTGTTCTCTGGCGCCTGTAACAACTTTGGCCTTACTATCAATACAAAAAAGACTGCCCAGCATCCATACCATCTTGATGCAATCTCAGCTTCGCTGGGCAGGGCACGTAGCTCGCATGTCAGACGATCGATTACCAAAAAGATTGCTCTTTGGCGAGCTGCAAAAAGGAAAAGCGCTCACAAGGCGACCAGAAGAAGCGCTTTAATAGAATAAGTCCTGGGGTCGATTTGTTCGTCTAATATCTATATTTCTTTTATTCTTGTATTTGTTTCATTCGTTTGATTGCGGCCATGCTGGAGCACCGCCTTGCAGAGTCTTTAGTCGAGCAAGTCAACGTCAGGACTTACTTCTCTTAAGCCTGGTACTTAGTCTATCCGGAGAGTTTTTGCCGAACCGCTAAGTTACGGAG